>NC_061110.1:3452109-3454609 GCF_015104395.2 Macrobrachium nipponense | reverse complement strand
CCTGAAAGCTTTATGTACACATGCGGCATTCGTTCGGTCCAACGATTTCGTTTTGTTTGTATCGTAAATTCGTTAGTGATTTCGTAGTGCTACTTTACTAGTCGGTTGTGAGAACCTAATTAGTATACGTACTACATACGTAACTTAATTACGACTGTAGATATAGTCATGGGTCCCAAAAAAGTTGCTGAAGTTCACAGAAAGAGAATGAGAATGCTTTCTATGGAGACAAGATGGAGATAATAAAAAAAAGTATGAAGCTGGCTTGCGGTTGAGTGTGATCGCTAAGGAATCACGGCCGAATCCGTCGACGATAGGCACCATCCTTAACCTGTTAAGCGTCCGCCCCGGATGAGCTCGCTGCTAACGTACCGTCACGCCTTTTTTTGTAATCAGCGATCATAGTACTGATGATAGTTTTTCAAAGTTAATATTGATTTTTATGCTTATTATTCATACTGTACTTAAGTGTAGGAAATTCTCTTCTCTCTCTCTCTCTCTCTCTCTCTCTCTCTCTCTCTTCGGCGGAGTCCAGTCACTCGGCAAAGAAAAAGTCATCTTTACTCCCGCTATTGGAAGAAAAGTTTGTATCATCACTGGAGGATTCAGAACTAGAGCTCTCATAATCAAATAAGTTATCAATATCAGACTCCTCATCTAGTATTTGATTGATCTCACCTTGAAGAAATACGCCTCCTCTTTGGGACAAATTCATTGTGAAAGACGCAAAATCCAATTTGTCTCGATAAACGCCCGAAGCGAAGTATTGAAAGAAAACCAACAGGGCACAGGCAGTTTTCTAGCATAAGCGACCACCAAGAAAGAGTTGCCAGGCTGGAAAAAAAAAAAATAAGTTTCCCGTGTGCTGAGGAGTGTTACCAAATGATGTTCCGTACACTTTCTATACGAGTAAACGTATTATTATGGGGCTGACGGCTTGACAAGCACAGTTGAAGTCTTGAACGTAATATCCCGTTGAAGGCGCTACCGAGTAGATCGCGGTAAACGTATTATTACGTGGGTGACGCTTAACAGGTTTAAGCACAGAAGAAGCCATAAAGCAAAGCAGCTACACCTTCCAAGGGGCGTGACTATTTTGTCCAACAAGAGGATTCCATGTGCATAATGAATCGAGGACAAAGAAATCGATGGCAATACGATAACCGGAACGGCAATCTGCCAGAAGGCCAGCCGCTATTTTCGGCGATTGGATTGCCAAAGCCGAAGACAATGGCAGAGAGGGGACATCAATGGTAACCCCAGAGTTCAAGGCTTCTCATGGGTGGTTCAAAAAATTCCGTAAACAGACTGGCATCCATTCGGTGGTGAAGAAATTGAAATTACGTAAAGTCAAGTATAAAAAAGTAAAAAGAAATATAAAAAAAAAAAAAAAAAAAAAATTTTTAAAAAAAAAACAAAAAAAAAAAAAAAATTTTTATTTTAAATTTTTTGTAAAGTTAAGTGTTACAGTTTTGTTAATGTGTTTTGTAAAGTTTAGTTTGTTTTTCTGACATTTTCTATGCGTTTCGTAAAGTTAAGTGTACATATCTTCCGTTTGTCCTCCTCCTCCTCTGCCGCCACTTTCGGAGATAGCCTCACTCGAAAGGTAAGCTTTCCACATTTTAGGTTACAGTAGTAATTTTTCTTGTACACTAATATATACTTTATTTACAGGTTTTGCATTTTTATTCTTATTTAGGTATTGAATGGTCCAAATTGTTGTAGTATTTCATTGTTTACAGGTCAATTTAGCTTTATTATGAATTTACTGGGGTTTTTTGTTTTTGGAGGGCTTGTAACGGGATTAGCCATTTACATGTAAAATGTGGTCCAAGATACGAAAAACTCATAATACGAAAGGCGCCTCGGAACGGATTAATTTCATATATCGAGGTACTTACTGTATATATATATATATATATATATATATATATATATATATATATATATATATATATATATATATATATATATATATATTATTTAGTTTCCAGAAAGACAGCCATTCTTCTCCTATAAGCTGACTTTAGGTGGGAAACTCAGGCCAGATATTGGCATGTCCGGTGCCAGCCGTTAGTAGCGGGGGGAATAAAGACTCATTTAACCATTAAGGATGTATCCCAAGGGGAGTGTTTAGCTAGCTAGGTACTTCTTAGGCCTACTCTTACGATCTTATATCTTGTGAACCTTTCACTGGCCGTATGTTCTGTTCAGGATGACCTGCCAACAGGTGGGGAGAAGTTGCCCCAACATCCAAGATTCGCACCTGACGACGCTCTCAGTTCAGCCCAGTCCTTGACCCAGGACAGACGTCCAAGCCAGCCTGCTATAGGCCTACAACGACCCTACTGGCGCACCCTGAACTCGGACAAAGCTGACACCATTCTCAGAAGTTCCTGTCCATAAGATATCCAGGTACGTTTTGAGTTACAGTCATATTACTAGTTCTTTTCCTCTGAGTCAAATAAACTCTTCCACATTTTCCAATTCGAACTGCTGC
>NC_061110.1:3437585-3451609 GCF_015104395.2 Macrobrachium nipponense | reverse complement strand
AATAAATAAAGACCGTTACAAAAACTCTACAATGAAAATGGCGCATCAAATGGAAGTCGTTATCAGCTTAACTGTAATCCACTAAATATTTCATTTTTCACACCACCATTTCAATCCATAACAAGGCGTGATCCGTCCTCCAGCTTATTCGGACGTCTGTAAGAATTCGCCCTCACGCATAAGTTGTAAATATCATATTCCTAACTTAATGTAAATTAAAACCTGCTAAAATCTAAGGTCAAATAAATCCCTCTTTCACCAACGAAAAGAAAATTAAAGTAAATAAGGTAATTTTATTATAAATATCTTTTCGGAAACTGGTTAACATGCAAATTATTAATATTTTCCATTTTCATTCAAAATGAATAAATCATGAATATTTCTCCTAAAATCTTGTATCTTTAACAAAAGGCAAAACACCTTTTTCAGACCTTTTAGGTTCTTCCTTAGAGGTTTCTTACCTGCTGTCCCAACAACAACAACAACAACAACAAAGTAGTTGGTAGGCTTACTCCCCGAATAAGCGAACATGTTAAATAAATCACCTACCAGCATATAGGTAAATCCTTCCAATACTATTTTGTAATAGGGATAAACTGAGGTAATGAAGATGGATTTACAGGTACCTATGAATAACATGATCACGAAATATATAAAATACGTACCTATATGAAGCGTCCCTGACCTGTTCCGTGTCGGGTGTTGTGGCCCGTGGGACTGACGTATCCCATTATGACTGACCTATTATGACTGACCTACGACCTTTATTTTATTACCGACCCGTCAATCATTTCCAATGGCCTTCCGCGTTCCCGAATGGTGCTCACATATGTGTTGTCAGATGCACTTCACGTGAGTATTTCGTTTTCTGGATATTAAATTAACGTAGTTTTTGTTTTTATTTATCAAGTTTAAATCAGCCTTGTTTACTTTTAAGTTTCTTTTGCTTAAGCAGCCAAATGCTTGTTAGTTAATGTAAGTGTTTTTGTGTTATTGAGCGCCTCCTCCTCCCTTGTTTATTTCTGTGAACTATCGTTCTAACGATTGTTTTGTGATTTGTTTTTGAGCTACGGTGGATGGTTCGTAGCTGTACTGTGAACGTTGATGGTCTGCCCGCGGAAGTTCGGGCTTTGGAACGCTCCTTATCAGACCATCCCCTTGAGCAGCTTTTGTGGATTATTGGAGGACGACCTTTTGGCAGTTTATTTTGGAAACGGAGCTGTTGGAATCTTTCCTCACGACCGTTCGTAGGTGCCTTAGTCACCTGCGACTCTGGTGCTGTAGATCACAGCTCTTCGTTCACTTGCGACCATAGTGTCCGCTTTACAGGGTTTCGCAGAAGCGTATGCTATTTGCGACTTCTCATATTACCCCTTATTCCCGCCCGTCGGAGAGCCCCACGGGATATTGGTACCGTCGCTGGATCCCGGTACTGATTACGGATTCACCTACACTTCTGCCTTCGTCCTTCTTGCTTTTCTTCGTGGATGTGTGTGCGCTGGCCTCGTAAGGAGATACGTAGGGAGCAATCGCCAGGTAAAGGCAGTATAGCTATTATTTCCTTCGAGGAGCCTTATACCCCTTTTGTCCTGGCGATCGTGTCCATCCCTTTTAGTAGCAGTTTGGGTGCTTGCTATGGACTCCTAGTTCGACCCGTCTTCAGTTGTTCATCCCGACGTAAGGATTAGAACTGTCAGTGTACGTGCAGTACATATATTATATATATACATATACGTTGTCATAGTTTTTACTTGTTTATATTATAAGCTTATTGTGGCCATTATTGTTTATTGCTTTTTGGTGGATAATATTTCCATATCTTTAGTTATATGGCTAGGTAGGTAAATTTAAGGTTTTCCTTGTTTTGATATCTTCCACTTCCTTCAGCCTTTTGTTATTTAGATAGTTTTGGCCGACTTATATTTGGATCCTCATTGATTTATGAAGTATTTGTTCTCCTCCTCTGAATTTCTGTTAGGGCTAGATGATTAGCTTTAGGATGCCTTGTGGCTCGTTGAGGACCTGGTATTTAGTCCTCTTGCTTTAAGCTGTATTGTTGTTATGTATTTTACTTGAACCCGCCAAGGGTCTGATTTAAATTATTTCTGTTTTGTAATAAATAAATACTGTTAAGTTTTTCTGGAGGTGTGTGCCTGCTTTCCTTGAACATGGTTGCATATACTGTCTACGGATCCTAGCAAAATAAAGTAACCTAAGAACCTGTACTAGAACCCCAGAGGTTTGTACAATTTGGCGACCGTGACAGGATCGTACACAGGTGTACTGTGTTTTTGGTTTGCGGCAACAGCACTTTGGGGGATTTGGCAGTATTTGTTTTGAGTAGGTGGTTACCTTCCCCCCTTTTTTGTTTTGGTTGATGATCATGGAGGAGTTTATTTTTGACCCCGCTGAATTTTTTAGGGTCAGCAGATTGCTTAAACACACTTATCCATTCTGAACAAAGAATATCTGGTAAGTTGTGCTCGTTGGCTGGGAATACCATTTAAGGCAGCTGAGACAAAGGCCTGTTTGTTAGAGGCCGTTAAAAAACAGGGTAGCTCAGGGCCTAGCTGAGGTGAGCATTTAGTTGAGGAATTTGATAGCGTTGCTAGTAGTGATGAAGAGCAAGAAGGTAGTGTAGTGTAAATCCTGGTTTTTCATTATTTGAGGATCCCCCTAGGACTAGTACCCTTTTTTGAAGGACACGCTAATTTTCCTTCGAAACCTGAAGTATCATTGAACCCATTTTTGCCAGAGAATTCTGTCCATGTTGAGGTAGCTCCGGTACAGCCTGTAAAGTCCCAGGAGAACAGTGAATATGAGGTTATTTTGTAAAAGAATAGAGTTGATGAAACTAGAGTTGAGGAGAAAGAGAGGGCGAGGAAGCATGAGTTGGCTATGGCTAAAATCAACTTGGAAATGGCTAGGTTAAGAGGTTCCCCAAATCACTTTTAGTACTCCCACTGGGTCCTCTCAGATAAATTTTAACATAGGGTGCAGCGTTGAAATTGGTCCCTGTATTTGACGAGGGAACGTCCCAGAATTTTTTTTAAGGTGTTTTGAGCGTGTGGCTACCCGGGTTGTTTTGGCCCCCAGAGATATGGACAGTCTTGATTCAATGCAGGCTAGTGGGCAAGGCAATTCCGGGTATACAATGCTTTAGATGAATGTGTAGCTAGGGACTATATAAGATTAAGGCAATAGTTCTTAGTCTTACGACTTGGTGCCTGAGGCCTATCGCCTTAAGTTTCGTAATTTTACTAAACCTGTCTCTCTCTCATTTGTGGAATTTGCTTGTCTCAAGGAGGAGCAGTTTGACGACTGGCTTAAGAGTCGTCAAGTGGTCTCCTTCTCCTCCTTGAGAGAGCTTATGTTGCTGGAAGAATTTAAAAAGGCTTTGTAGCAAGGAATTAAGAATTTATCTTGAAGAGGTTTAAAAGCAGTCGGTTTGGGTAAGGCTGCCCAGATAGCAGATGAATTTGTGTTGACTCATCGGGCTGGGTCAGGTAATCTTGGATCTGTAGTTAATTTTCAGCCTGGTAAGTCAAATAGTTATCAAAAGAAATTAGGTGGTCCGGGAAATAATCGTGTCCAGGGGAATCTGCACAAGAATAGGACTGGAGATGCTCAGGGAGAGGCTCAAGTGGTGGATCTTACACTAGAGTCTTCTCCAAAAGTAATAAGTTAACTTCTGGTAATGGTAATAGAGTAAGAAGGACCTGCTTCTGGTGCAATGAACCAGGACATTTTCAAGCACAGTGTAACGCCAGAAGGAGGTACCTCCAAAGAAACAATAATAATCCGGTAGCTCTAATATCAAATAACCCTATGTCTAATAAGTCTCAGGTTGAGAATCCACCAGTGTTGATGGCTAATGATGGTTGTAGCAAGGGGGAAAATGTTGGTTCTTTATCTAGTATGGATTTATGACCTTATGATAAATATATTTGGCTTGGCAAATTGATTACCGAATCGAAAACCCTAAAGGTGAAGTTTTTGCGGGATACTGGGGCTGCTCGGTCTCTGGTATTGAAGGAATCTTTGAAGGGCCTAGTTAATAATTCAGGTGATTTTGTGGTTTTGGGAGGTTTCCCGAACACGATGGTATCGGCACCTTTAGTTGAGGATGGAATTGTCTTCCCTGGTTATAATAGGAAGACAGAATTAGCTGTTGTAGAAAGCCTACCAATCCCAGGCATAGATGGTATACTGGGTAATGACATGTTGGATGACCAGGGACGTGAATTGTTTCCAATTTTGTCTTTGAATGCTTGTCCAGTGGCTGTAACGACACGAGCTGCTGCAAAGGCAGCAGATTTGTTAAATGATGATGATGATGATGATTTACATTTAAGTAGTTTAGCTGTAGAAGTAGAAAGGCCCGGGTCTGTAGTTAGTAGTAGTGATAAGCTTTTTGGTAAGTTATTAAAACCTGATTGGGATCGTTCAAAGTTTATTGAAGCTCAGAAGGAAGAGTTCAATGAACTGGGTGATAGAGTGATTTGACTAGACCACGATTTTGTGTTATAAAAGTGTGTTATATAGAGTTAGTCTTCCTCTCATGCCCTTGATATAACATCTCGAAACGAGCAGATAGTGGTCCCTACTCAGTTCAGAGATTCAGTTTTGAAATTTGCACATGAAAAGACTTTTTCTGCCCACTTTGGTGTGTGTAAAACTTTTAGTAGGTTAGCTAAATATTTTTGGTGGCCAGGCTTAAAGTCTTCAGTAAAATGGTTTGTGGAATAGTTTGTGAAGCATGTCAGGTGATGGTGAAAACCCAATCAACCAATTCCAAAAGCCCCTTTAAATCCGATTCCAGCAATTGGAGAACCTTTTGTGGAGTGGTGATTGATGTGGTTGGGCCTTTACCTAGGACTAGTCAGGGTTTACCCATCTCCTGACAGTTATGGACAGAGCATCTAGGTTTCCTGATGCATTCCCTATGAGGAGGATTACTTCTCGTGCGGTGTTTGAGAAACTCATAAGAGTTTTTCTCTAGATATGGTTTGCCTCGTACTATTCAGTCTGATTGTGGAACTAATTTCACAAGTAGGGTATTTCGGGGTAAGTGTGCTGAACTGGCCATTCAGCACATTACCAGTGTACCCTATCATCCAGAGAGTCAGGGTGTGGTGGAATAAAGATTTCACCAGACCCCTTAAAATGTGTATTAAAGAAATATTGTTATGAGCAAGGAGAGGATTGGGATAAAGGGGCTTCCCCTTTGCTCTCTCTGCCATACGGAATCACCCTAACTCATCCACAGGTGTCGCTCCCTTTGAGTTGGTATTTGGCGTCACAAGGTACGTGGTCCTTTGGAGATAGTCCATGAGGTGATTGAGGTCTGGACAAAGAGGAAGAGATGAATGTGGTTTTGAGTTTGTGAAACCTTAAGGGAGAAAGCTATCTATGGCTTGGAAAGTTTTGCACAAGGAAGAATTTGGCGTTCTTCCCTAAGCTGACCCAATGAAAAATTAATTTTGACAAAAAAGACAAAGGTACGTTCGTTTGTGCCGGGGAATTGGTTTTGGTATTAAGTACAGACTCGATAACTTTCTTGAGCCAAGTATAAGGGACCTTGGAAGGTTTTGAGAAAGCTGAGGTAAACTGAGGTTGAAGCCCCCGGGACCAAACGAAAGTGCCGGGTATTTCATATAAATAGATTGAAGTCTTATACTTCCTGTGTAAGGACCCTTTGGCTATTGTTTATGACCAGTATCTGTAGTAGTAATAGAGCCTCTACGGATGATTTTGTAAATTTGGTTGTCAGGTGTCTTCTGATGCTCTGTTTGACAATGTTCAGAACTTGGGAAATTTTAAGGCGGGATTAGAGCATCTGGAGACTAATCAGAGGAAGTGACGTTATGGAATTAATCCTTGCTTTCCCATAGTTATTCAGAAATGCGCCAGGACGAACGAGCTTGCTCCAGCATGATGTCGATGTTGGGTGGCAGTGCTTCCCGTTAAAGGCAGAGTCCTTATCGATTAAATTCCAATGAAGAGGGACATTGTTGATAAGGAAAATTAGTATATGCTGCAGCACGACCATCATTCAACCTTCGGTGAGTCCATGGAGTTCTCCAATTGTCCTCGTAAAAAAACCTGACGGAAAGTTCCGAATGTGCGTCGACTATCGTAAGGTAAATACTCACTAAAAATTACTCCTTCCCTTTACCTCGTATAGATGATTGTCTCGATCAGATAGGGTCCTCCAAGTTTATAACAAAGTGGGATTTGTGGAAAGTGTATTGGCAGGTTCCCCTGTCTGATCGAGCCCGTGAAATTTCTGCCTTTGTAACTCCCTTTGGGCTTTACGAGTGTAAAGTGATGCCCTTTGGGATGAAGAATGCAGCTTGCACCTTCCAGCGACTAATGAATAGGGTCATTTTGTGGCTTGGAAGGGGTGGAATGGATATATAGATGATTTAGTGGTTCACAGCAACGACTGGCGGGCGCATATGGTAAGGTTAAAAAAGGGGTGTTTGAAGCCCTGAGAGCTGCCGGTCTTGTTGTGAACCTTGGTAAATGTGAGTTTGGTAAGGCCAAGAGTATGCTATTTGGGCCATGAAGTGGGTTTGGGTTCAGTAGCCCCCAAACAAGCTATATAGAGGCCATTGTAAATTTGAAGAGGCCGTGCAATGTCAGAGAGGTCCGGAGAGTCCTGGTATGTTTGGGGTATTATCGTAGGTTTGTCCGGAACTTCTCAGACATTGCTCAGCCGCTTACTAAACTATTGGAAAAAGGTCGTAAATTTGAGTGGTCACCTCAGTGTGAAGAGTCTTTCATAAAGCTTAGGTTGATGTTGGTGTCCCATCCTATTCTAATCTCCTAATTTTTTTAATTTTTTAGAAAAACCATTTATATTGCTGTTGACGCTAGTGACGTTGGAATTGGAGGAGTCCTCTTTCAGAGAGATGAGGCTGGAGAAGTTCGTCCCATATCTTATTTTAGTATAAACTTTTAGCGGCCGAGAGAAAATACTCTACTATCGAAAAGGAGGCCTTGGCCCTGGTTCATACGTTACTCCACTTTAAGCCCTATGTTACAAATTTTTCTTATCCCATAGAGATTTGGACCGACCATAAATCCCCTTGTCTTCATTGAAACGAATGAAGGGTTCCAATCAGAGGATTTTGCGTTGGGCCCTGCAGTTAGAGGAGTTCACGCTGGTGATAAAACATATTAAAGGTTCTGATAACCGTATTCCTGTATGCTCTCTCTCGGATGTAGTCGTGAGTTTTTCCTCTGCTCCCCTCGCCCTTCTCGTTTTGTTTTTTCCTCGGGTTGTATAAAGAACTTTTTGGTAAGTGTGTGGTGCAAGAGGTTGTGTGTATGAGTATCAGGCCTAGCTTTGTTAGTTTGTGTTAGACCTGAACTTCATAAGGACTTTAGTGGTTAGTATTTCTTAGCCTTTGTAGACTCTCCCTCCCAGCCTTAGATGATGTTTAGGGTTTTTAGCATTATGCTTAAGGAACTGTGGGGACAGTCTATTTCTGAGGTTCCGGGTTGCCTATTTTGGTAAGTTTACTTTTGTGACTATGGTTATTCTGTATATATGTTATTATTTAGCTGAGTATCTATTTTCCTCAGAGGATTTGGAATAGTTACTTTCGTCCTTTTTTTTTTCACATGTGAATTGATAACTTTGAAATGTTTTAAGTTAATGTTCCTTTTCAGCATTTTTGCTTAGGTTTAAAAAAAATGTATTCTATGTGAATAATTTTTTTTTTTTTTTTTGTTTTGGGGGAGGAAGGTATTAAATTAACGTAGTTTTTGTTTTTATTTGATCAAGTTTTAAATCAGCCTTGTTTACTTTTAAGTTTCTTTTGCTTAAGCAGCCAAATGCTTGTTATGTTAATGTAAGTGTTTTTGTGTTATTGAGCGGCCTCCTCCTCCATTGTTTATTTCTGTGAACTATCGTTCTAACGATTGTTTTGTGATTTGTTTTTTTTGGAGCTACGGTGGATGGTTCGTAGCTGTACTGTGAACGTTTGATGGTCTGCCCGCGGAAGTTCGGCTTTGGAACGCTCCTTAATCCAGACCATCCCCTTGAGCAGCTTTTGTGGATTATTTGGAGGACGACCTTTTGGCCGTTTATTTTGGAAACGGCGCTGTTGGAATCTTTCCTCACGACCGTTCGTAGGTGCCTTAGTCACCTGCGACTCTGGTGGCCTGTAGTATGCCGGCTCTTTCGTTCACTTGCGACCATAGTGTCCGCTTTACAGGGTTTCCGCAGAAGCGTATGCTATTTGCGACTTCTCATATTACCCTTATTCCCGTCGGAGGAGCCCACGGGATATTGGTACCGTTGCTGGATCCCGGTACTGATTACGGATTCACTGCCACTTCTGCCTTCGTCCTTCTGCTTTTCTTCGTGGATGTGTGTGAGCGCTGGCTCGTAAGGAGATACGTAGGGAGGCAATCGCCAGGTAAGGCAGTATAGCTATTATTTCCTTCGAGGAGCCTTTATACCCCTTTTGTCCTGGCGATCGTGTCCATCCCTTTAGTAGCAGTTTGGTGCTTGCTATGGACTCCTAGTTCGACCCGTCTTCAGTTGTTCTTCCCCGACGTAAGGATTAGAACTGTCAGTGTACGTGCAGTACATATTATATATATATACATATACGTTGTCCATAGTTTTTTTACTTGTTTATATTATAAGCTTATTGTTGCCATTATTGTTTATTGCTTATTGGTGGATAATTTTATTTCCATATCTTTAGTATATGGCTAGGTAGGTAAATTTAAGGTTTTCCTTGTTTTGATATCTTCCACTTCCTTCAGCCTTTTGTTGTTATTTAGGATAGTTTTTTTGGCCGGCTTATATTTGGATCCTCATTGATTTATGAAGTATTTTGTTCTCCGCCCTCCTCTGAAATTTCTGTTAGGGCTAGATGATTAGCTTTGGGGGGGGGGAGGATTGCCTTGGTGGCTCGTTGAGGACCTGGATGGTTTAGTCGCCTCTTGCTTTAAGCTGTATTGTTGTATGTATTTTTACTTGAACCGCAAGGCTGATTTAAATTATTTCTGTTTTTGTAATAAATACTGTTAAGTTTTTCTGGAGTGTTTTTGTGCCTGCTTTCCTTGAACATGGGTTGCATATACTGTCTACGATCCTAGCAAAATAAAGTACCTAAGAACCTGTACTAGAACCCCAGAGGTTTGTAACACTGGATAATGTAGTCCTATTAAACTTGTAATTATATCTTGAATATGTGTGGAGTGAAGTATTGTTATATTAGTATATTGGAACTGATTTTGGTTCGTTAATATGATTTTGAAATTATTGAGAATCTTAACATTTAAGTTTTTAGCTTTCTGTAAAAGAAAGCTGTCGTGCCGGCTTTGTCTGTCCGTCCGCACTTTTTTTCTGTCCCCACTTTTACTGTCCGCCCTCAGATCTTAAAAACTACTGAGGCTAGGGAGCTTCAAATTGGTATGTTGATCGTCCACTCTCCAATCTTGAAACATACCAAATTGCAATCCTCAACCCTCAGTAGATTATATTTTATTTAAGATTAGATTTAGTCGTATTCCTGCTCCTGGCAATTATATAGGACAGGCCACTACGGGGCGGTGGTTAAGAGTTTCGGTGGCCTTTATTATACGCTGTACAGAGACCTCGAGCTTACATATCGTCTTTTATGCATTTAAAAAAAATTTAAAAAGTAAACATAAATAAATTACTTTTATGTTTATATTAAGACAGGACTCGTATATCATAAAGATGTCTATGGTAGACAACAAGTTGAAAATAAGAATAAAATAAGATAATATTGAATGTTTCACGACAACTTCCTCCATTGAATTAACAGGCGAATGGGGAACAAGAGAGAAAAGATAAATATAATTAACTGAAAAAGGTATTTATATTACGAAAGGTATTCATATATCATAAAGGCGGCAGACTATACAAAAAGCTAATATTACATATTATATACGACAACTTCCACCAACAAACTACCAGGCGAACAGGGAACGATGGAAAAGTGGATGAACATAAACATATGAGGATGAGATCTTTTATTTGGTCTCAGGTTTGATAATCATTCGCTTTCTTCCGTTGGGAAGGAATGGAAAAATAGGGATTCTTTCCCGGCCACCATTATCTTTTACTGGTCCTTAAAACACTTCGGCGCACATAACTAGTTTGTCCTGATGCCGTTAAGACGACATAACGGCCACAGGTGAGAGAGAGAGAGAGAGAGGAGAGAGAGAGAGAGAGAGAGAGAGTTTTAAAGTTTATTATTGTAATAATAATAGGTTTACGGGGAGACAAAGGATTTTCAGAGGTCGGTATGTTTGCTTGCATACTGCTTTCTCTCTCTCTCTCTCTCTCTCTCTCTCTTCTCTCTCTCTCTCTCTCTCTGTTGAACGTCAATTTGCAGCTTGGATATCATAATTTATGCCTTTACCAATCCTCTCTCTCTCTCTCTCTCTCTCTCTCTCTCTCTCTCTCTTTGCTCGCTTTCTCTTTGCTCGCTTTCTCTGCCTGTCTGTCCGTCTGTCTCTCTGCTCGCTTTCTCTCTCGTTGTTTCTCTCTCTTTGTCTGGTCGCTTTCTCTCTTTGCTCCCTTTCACTGTCTGTCTGTCTGTCTGTCTGTCTCTCTCTCTGTTCACTTTCTCTCTCGCTCTCTCCCTTTCTCACCCTGTCAGCTCGCTCTCTCTCTCTCTCTCTCTCTCTCTCTCTCTCTCTCTCTCTCTCTTACACAGACACATACGCAACCTGGTATAAGAGCTTCTAAACCATTCCAAATTCGACTGAATGAGGATGTTAGGGATAACCATCTCAAATCCCAGAAAGTCCTGGAAGTAAAACATCCTGTAAATCCTCCATGGCTTATTCCTGAAGCATTAGTATGCAAGAAATCATTTAAGAAGAAGGATTGTACTGAAGAAGCGATTAGGGGAAAATTCTTAGAGCACGACGTTACCCATGCCAATTATGTGAAAATTTATACAGATGGATCAAAGTCAGATAGTGGTGTTGGGTGTGCTGTTATCCTTGGTGATGCAGCATACACAGCTAAATTACCTGACTTTGCATCAAATTCACTGACCGAATTAACAGCCGTAGTCTCTGCCCATAGACTTAGTTCTTCAAAGTAGTGACACTAATTTTGTCATATACTCTGATTCTAAAAGCACTTTAGAAGCTATCAAAAGATTTAATAGCTTTCATCCATTAATCCAAAAGCTTCAGGAGTCACTTTTTCGTATATATTGTCTGCGTAAGTCGGTCTCTTTCTGTTGGGTTCCTTCTCACGTGGGGATTCACGGAAACGAGACTGCAGACAGGGAAGCAAAAGCTGCTAGTGCCTCATACAGACCTACAAGGTCCTATTAGGTCTTTGTATCAAGTAAGTGGCAAGAAAGGCGGACTTCTCCTCGTTCTTGCCAATAAACAAGTAAGTACAGAAGTATTAGGAAAAAAATATACAGCCGTGGCCTTCGTCATTCCAGCTTGACAGACGAGCAGAGGTTATTTTAACGAGGTTAAGGATTGGGCACACTTACTTAACCCATCAGTTTATTTTAGAAGGAAGCAGCCCACCATTGTGTGCTTACTGTGACGAGATACAAACAGTGGAGCACATTCTGATGGTTTGCCCCAGATATTTTAACCAAGGGGAAAGATATTTCCAGGGTAAATCCCTCTCAAATATCTTGGGAGATAAAGCAGACATTTCTGCTCTCATTCTCCTTTTTTAAGTGTATAGAAATTTTAATATTTAGATAATTTTTTTATAAATCATATACAGATTTTTAAATTTTTAATTTTTTAGTATAATATAGTTACTCCATTCATTAAAATTCATATTTTAATTTATTTATTAGTCACGTCTAATTTATGAATCATTTCTTTCACTAATTCATTCATTCATTTACCATAATTCAACTTATTTAACCTTCATTACGGCGCTGAATGGCCTTCTTGGCCCCAGTGCCTGGGCTTTAGCCCTAAATATCATACATCCATCCATACACAACCAAAACACGCATATTCCTTAAATGATACAACGAAGAGCGGCATATTTACAGAGAAGTCACTCGCGAGGAAGTGATTATTGTTTAAAATACATTTTATCCCCATTTTGTTTTCCTCTCAAATATCTCTAACCCAACTCGCCTTCAGTCATGCCAGTCCTAAAATGAAAGTGTAAATATATTTTAAAACGAACCTCAATCCCTTTCATTCCTATTCTCAAGTTGTATGTCACTTCTCAAACACCTGTTCATAGATTCAGACAAACTTGGGCGCAAAAAAAAAAAAAAAAAATAAAAAAAAAAAAAATAAATAAATAAATAAAAAACTGGTATAAAAGTGCAGTCAGAATCCTCACAATTTAATCTTGACTGCTTCTTTGCAATACTTTCCAACTTTTCCTTCTCGGCATGGGGGACTGGTAGGGGGGGGGGGTGGGGGGGGGGGGGGGGCAGGGGGGTGTTTTAGCTAAAGCCATTTTGTAAAGCCTGTTTCTACTTTTGTAATGTCTGTAACCTTTACGATGCCTGTTCTTTCTGTACCCTGTTATTCGATAGAACCCTGGTCATAATTTTTCATAACTGCTGTTATTCACAATTGTTTGAAAAAGCTGCCCATATTCTATCATCACAAAACCCCAGAATTTATCTTCCTTCACTCCATTACTCCTGGGTAAGATAAGTATATTGGTTCAAAGCTAGCATTAGGAGTCTCTTAAACAATATATTTCTCTGCATATTGTTTGCATAACATTTCTCGAGAGATTAAACCCAGCCTATGCAAAATTATTCTTTTTATGTGATCCTCTTTCCTAATTTCAGAATTGTATTTGTCTTGTTCGTGATATATATAAAATGAACATTTCATTTCAATTTCTTTTCGTAAGCTACATTAGAAAGATTAAAAAACGTTCACAATTAGATCTATTTTTTTCACTAACTTTGAGCTAACTGTGTCTGTAGAAAAATATTACATTATACTCTCTCTCTCTCTCTCTCTCTCTCTCTCTCTCTACATGACAAGTGTAACAATGTATTTACAATTGTGGGGCTTACGTCATATGGATAACATGGAACTGTTTAAATTTTTTCTCTAAGTTTAAATACATTACATCTCTCTCTCTCTCTCTCTCTCTCTCTCTCTCTCTCTCTCTCTCTCTCTCTCTCTCTCTCTCTCTCTCTCTCTACATGACAACTGTAACACTGTATTTACAATTTTGGGGCTTACGTCATATGGCTAACATGAAACTTTTTTCACTAGCTTTTTAAAAACATTAATTCTTTTAGGATATTGCCCCATATGGCGCCAGGATCCCTCAGTACTATTAGTCTAGAATTCATTTTAGCGTGGCATTTGTCAAATAACTCTCTCTCTCTCTCTCTCTCTCTCTCTCTCTCTCTCTCTCTCTCTCTCTCTCTCTCTCTCACGTAGATAGCGAGGTGCAACTTTAACCAATATCTCCCTTGTAACTTTAGCAATCTTAGCCTGGGCCATTGGCAAACTTTTAAATTTTACTTACACTGTTTATTCCGCCGTGAGGAAACTGCGGACATCCTGGGATTATATAAACCCTTAGCTAAAATCACGAAAGCAGCGTAAGTTTTGTAATTCTCTCTCTCTCTCTCTCTTCTCTCTCTCTCTCTCTCTCTCTCTCTCTCTCTCTCTCTCTCTCTCTCTCTTTCTCGTTAATGGTTATTTATCGTATGGTTCAAGTATCCTCTGTACTTCACAATTCACTCTACATTGATCTTCAACAAAAGTTAAAAAAGGAAATCAATCTCATAATAATTGTAAGGTCCGTGTAACATACCATGCTTGGAATAGCTATACAAAACTGAGTTCGGGACCTTTTGAAATATATATAGTTCACGCGGAGATGGAATGCATTACTACCCTAGAACGAATACCTTACATTTCAATCATCTATTTAGGTTTACCCTATTTACTTCATTTATAAATACACACACACCACACACATACACACACACACACACACACACACACACACACATATATATATATAATATTATTATATA
>NC_061110.1:3430085-3432585 GCF_015104395.2 Macrobrachium nipponense | reverse complement strand
GATATATATATATATATATATATATCTATATATATATATATATATATCTATAATATATATATATATATATATATATATATATATATATATATATATGTATATAAAATATATATATATATATATATATATATATATATATATATGTATAAAACCTAAACCCTAGCAAAAGTTCCCCAGTCGCGATAAAAGATATCCGATGATTATGAACGGGCGGAGACGCGGTTAAATGAACCCTTTATGGAAAAGTACTCAAACAAAATACATAAAAGCGACCGTCCCAGGATATTTACGACGCCTGTTACATCAACAGCCCTGCTCTCGTCCTCTTCCCCTTCTATCATTCATTATTTGGGGATAATATACTATTTTCGCTTACTCGGTGAGTAAGCCTACAAACTACTTTGTTGCTGTTGTTGTTCGTTGTTGTGGAGATTAGGAAAGGTCTGTGGAAGGCATAAAAAGGTCTGAAAAAGGTGTTTTTTTTTTTTTTCGTTTTTTCGTTGAGTTAAAGATACAGGAATTCTAGGATAGGATATTTATGATATATCTATTACAATGAAACTGTAAAAAATAAATAATGTGCATGTTAAACAGTACAGAAAATTTATCGCTATTAAAATATAGCGTATTTATTTTAATTTTCCTTGGTGAAACAACGCTTTTTTGACCATAGATTTTAGCACGTTTTAATTCAAGTTATGCGTAAGGGGAAACTCTCGCACGCATCTCGAGTAAGCTGGAGGTCGGATCACCCCTTGTTAGTTTTATGATTTAGGAACTCTAGTTTTTTACCATGACGAAATCTCTTCCCGAGTTGATAGCCAATAACATTTTCATTCATTTAGATAGTGTAAAATTCGCTTCAGTAATTGATCAGGCATCTATCTGTTACAGTACCAATAGTTTTTCAAAGGCTGTGATACACTCCAGCTTTAGAAAGTAGGATTTAACCGACCCTTGGAAAATACAGTTTTATTACACTTGTCTGCAAAACAATGAAACCAGTTTAATCTCCTGTATTCAATCAATCTAAAAATGGTTTATCCTAAGCTAACCCTTTCATTTACTGAAAGGGTTAAAGTAATTTAGATTTTGCTAACTCTTTTGGGCCAATTTTCTTTTTACAGAGGGGGTGAGATAAAGACGCCTAGATAAACTATGAACTCGTGAAGTTGATTTCACTGATAGACGATTTAACTAAAATTCAATTTGACCAAACGGAACGCTAAGTAATGTTCGCATTTATTTGATATGTGTGTCAATTGCTAAAGATTATTATTATTATTATTATTATTATTATTATTATTATTATTATTATTATTATTATTATATTATTATTATATTATTATTATTATTATTATTATTATTCAGTAGATGAAACCTATTCACATGGAACAAAAGGAGCCATTGTCTTCAAATCCAAGCTTCCAAGGAATATAGTATTCAATGGAGTGAAATAACAAGAGGCAAACAGCTATATAAAGTAATATTATCTTTCACACCAATATTAATTAATTCATCTAAATAAACGTAATGAATAACTTGCTAAATTTACTGAAATATTAATTGGAATATTACGTCAAAGAACGTTTAGTTTAGGCAAAATTATTCGGGAAAGCACAAAAAAGCTAACCCACATCATAACATGGTTTTTGGTCGATTATTGTTTTCAGAAATTATCAATTCAAACCGAATAGAAACTATCTAAACAGTTTTAAAAAGGAAACATACGTTCTTAACCGCCCGCCATAATTCACCCCCATCCCACTTTGAGATCCTCATTAACGCGCTAGGCACTCTCCTACACGGTGCCACACAAGTCTTGCTGGCACCGGGACCCCTCCCATTAAGGTACATTTCATTAACCGCGAGGTCGTTACGTAGTATGGTGTATCGTCGGTATCGTCGGTCGTGGGGAGCGGTATTTCATGACATTAATTTCGTATCATTGCACTGCAGAGTTCACAGTGCTCATGGGCGAAGATAAACACTGTTTCCTATGTTATTGTTTCAGCTAAAAACCCGATTGTTAGTTAGTTTGTAATTTTTCTTTTCTTTTCTAAGACGTGATCTCTTCTTTCTGTACTTAATTTTTATCGTCTGTTACTTCTTTCAAATGAACATCATATTCTTTGGAAGCTTCAATTTACAGTCAGTGGCCCTTATAAGGAAGGCTAATTTCTATATGAATAGGGATCATCTTCTGAATAATAATAATAATAATAATAATAATAATAATAATAATAGAAAACTAAGTCACAGTAATGTATATGTACAGGTATTTGATGATAAGTCGGTACAGAAAGCTTTCTGTACAGATATATCTGTAAATATATGAACATATATATATACGTAACTGTGAATTTGTTTCTTCATTTCAAATATTCTGCTACTATAAGAATTTTTTATAATAATTATAATAATAATGATTACTACTACTACTACTACTACTACTACTACTACTACTACTACTAGTATTAGTATTATTATTATCATTATT
>NC_061110.1:3410085-3422585 GCF_015104395.2 Macrobrachium nipponense | reverse complement strand
GAAAAATAAACCAACAAATTAATAAATAGACGGATAAAACTATAAGCAAATTATAATAAGACAAGGACAACTATTTCATGGTGGTACTGCTATGCAACTTCTCTTGAACTTTTGAAGAAGTTCCAATTGCACGAAATCCTCTTAAGGAAGACTTCAACAGTCCAACGGCATGAGGAATAAAGGACCTCTGGAATTTGTGAGAAGTTCGACGGCGAGGATTGTAAAAAACTATCCTGAATTATTACCCTAGGATATATACGCCTCATGTGTTTGAGGCAGCCTGGCATTTATTCATTATATCTCCCCAAGGTGCTCGCGATGGCCTTGCAACTCTAAAAGCTCGTGTTGACTTCCAGACTAAAAGTTTTACCTTAGTAAACATGACACTATGTCATGAGCGGAGCTCTCTCTCTTCTCTCTTCTCTCTCTCTCTCTCTCTCTCTCTCTCTCTCTCTCTCTCTCTCTCTCTCTCTCCTAGGGGATCTTGCCAGGTCTTTAAGATGTATACATGCGTAGTTGAAACTACCTTTACTGGGCGTGTATATATTTTTACTATGTGTGTCCACTGCCTTGTATTCTTCTTAATTCAAAATTATGCTTTTTCCCACACTCTCTGTCTCTCTGTCTCTGTCTTTGTCTCTCCCTAATATATATATATAATATATATATATATATATATATATATATATATATATATATATATATATATATATATATATATATATATATATATATATATAGAAAGATAGATAGATAGATAGATAGATAGATAGATAGACTATGGTATCAGAACGGATAGGGTGATACGTGCAAACAGACCAGACGTGACGTTGATTGACAAAGTCAAGAAGAAAGTATCACTCATTGAGTCGCAATACCATGGGACACAGAGTGAAGAGAAAGAGAGGGAAAAAATGGATAAGTATCAAGATCTGAAAATAGAAATAAGAAGGATATGGGATATGCCAGTAGTGGAAATCGTACCCATAATCATAGGAGCACTAGGCACGATCCCAAGATCCCTGAAAGGAATCTAGAATAACTAGAGGCTGAAGTCAGCTCCAGGACTCATGCAGAAGAGTGTGATCCTAGAAACGGCACACATAGTAAGAAAAGTGATGGACTCCTAAGGAGGAGGCAGGATGCAACCCGGAACCCCACACTATAAATACCACCCAGTCGAATTGGGGGAGGGACTGTGATAGAGCAAAAAAAAAAAAAAAAAAAAATAAATAAAAAAAAAAAAAAAAAAAAAAATAATAATAATAAAAAATAATAATAATAAAATAATAATAACCAGAGTTGAAGAGAAAATAAAGGGAAAAAATGGATAAAATATCAAGACCTAAAAAAATATAAATAAATGAAAGATATGGGATATGCCCTCTGGAAAAATGTACCATAATCATAGGAACACTAGGCACCGATCCCAAGAAGCCCTGAAAAAAGGGAATCTGGAAAACTAGAGGCGAAGTAGCTCCAGGACTCATGCAGAAAGAGTGTGATCCTAAACGGAAACGGCGCACATAGTAGAAAAGCTATGGACTCCTAAGGAGGTAGGATGCCAACCCGGAACCCCAGCTATAAATACCCACCACCCGTCGAATTAGAGGACTGTGATAGACCAAAATAAAATAAATAAATAAGTAAAATGAAATAATAATAAAATAATAATAATAATAATAATAATAATAATAATAATAATAATAATAATAATTGGGGTTGGGCTGGTCAGTCTTGATTTGGGCGGGTGACCACTCTCCCTCGGCGTTGATTCCTTGGGAAAGGATCTTTACCATAATTTCCTCAGTCTAACTCAGCTGTAAATGAGCACTATCCCTGATGGGGTAGGGTCCAGCTATGGGTTAAATAGCAAAACTCAGCAATGATGGAAAGAAATGAAGGAATAAACGACAACGACGTAAATGGAAACCTCTGGCAACAGAGGAGCCTCGTCCGGCAACCAGGTATTCAACCCAATTGTAGGGGAAGACGGTCAGGTACTTGGAGGTCGTCATCCAGCAACTGATCACCACAACGACAGTAATCAACAGCCTGAGATTGGAGCTACAGAGGCAAAAAAGGAAGAAATGGACAAGAGAAGAAAATAAGGAAATATGGAGATGCTACATCAGAAGCAACCCGACGGAGAGAGGATATAGAAGAAGATTGGTCAACATCTGGAATGAGAGGAACAAAACCCCCAAACAGAGCAGAGGCTGCCAGACCAAGTAAGGAACATAAAGAAAAAGAACTGGCTCTCCCCAACAGAAAGAGAAGAACTGGAAAGGGAAATGTCACAAGACAACGAATTACACGAAGACGAACTGAGAGACGATGCCACAGAAGACGACAGGGAGGATGAGGTATCAAACAACGACACGACGAAGAAACACCGGCGAAGTAACAGAGAGGACGGAATGGGTAGAAAAGATTAGACAATGGATGGAGCCAGATAGAGAGAGAACAATGATCCCCTCCATGAAAGCCTACAACATCAAGAAAATTAAGGGCGGGAGGAAAAGAAGTGAGGTCAATGAAATAATGGGCCTAACTACACACACCAGTATCACAGAAACAAAATACTTGACATATGCAGGAGCAAGATTAGTAGCAGAACTGATGGGGATTCGAACACCAACACCACCGTCACAACCAACCCAACAGAAACCAAAACAGCAACCTACCTTGGAAAAGGCGCCTGGAAAAGCAAATCATGGTGATGAGATCTGACTTGAGTAAACTGAAAGAGATGGCAGAAAAAAAGGCTAAGAAGCAAGGAAAACAAGGGAGGAACTCAACGAGTAATACAAAGTACAAGCAGAGGGGACTCACAACACAATAGACGAGTTAAAACAGGAGGCTTAAGGCCAAAGCACACAAGATCCAACGGTATATGAACAGGAATAAGGGATACCAACAGAACAAACTATTCGGAACCAACCAGAAAAGACTATACAGCCAACTAAGAGGGGAAGACAATCACCCAGAAATTCCTGAAGCCGAACCAAGTAAGAGACTCTGGGAAAACATATGGGAGCAAATCCAGTAGTACACAACAAACATGCAACATGGCTCCAGGAATGTCAAGGAAAGGAAGAAGAAACAGGGAGAATAAAAACAAAGATTCACAGACATCACGACAGACACAGTCAGACACCAGCTAAAGAAAATGCCAAAACTGGAAAGAAGCCCCAGTCCCGATGAAAAGTCATGGATACTGGCTCTCAAAAACTTCAAGGCCCTACCCACCCACGAATAGCAGAACAAAAACTCCCAGCATTGTATCTCAAATCACCAAGCACCCAAATGGATGACCCACAGGAAGAACATCCTTAGTACAAAAAGACAAGAGTAAGGGAAATATAGCCAGTAACTACAGGCCTATCACCTGCCTACCAATAATGTGGAAGTTACTAACAGGTATCATCAGTGAAAGGCTATACAACTACCTAGAGGAGACAAACACCATCCCCCACCGACAGAAAGGCTGCAGAAGGAAGTGTAGGGGCACAAAAGACCAGCTCCTCATAGACAAAAATGGTAATGAAGAACAGTAGGAGAAGGAAAACCAACCTAAAGCATGGGCAATGGATAGACTATAAGAAAGCCTTCGACATGATACCACACACATGGCTAATAGAATGCCTGAAAAATATATGGGCAGAGGAAAATACCATCAGCTTCCTCAAAAAATACAATGCGCAACTGGAATACAATACTTACAAGCTCTGGGAATAAGACTAGCAGAGGTTCAATATCAGGAGAGGGATCTTCCAGGGCGACTCACTGTCCCCACATACTCTTCGTAGTAGCCATGATTTCCCATGACAAAAGTATACAGAAGATGGATGCCGGGGGTACCAAAACTCAAGAAAAGAGGCAACAAAATCAACCATCTGATGTTCATGGACGACATCAAGCTGTATGGTAAGAGCATCAAGGAAATAGATACCCTAATCCAGACTGTAAGGATTGTATCTGGGGACATCAGGATGGAGTTTGGAATAGAAAAATGGCCGCCTTAGTCAACATACAAAAAGGCAAAGTAACGAGAAACTGAAGGGATAAGCTACCAGATGGGAGCAACATCAAAACACATAGATGAGACAGGATACAAATACCTGGGAATAATGGAAGGAGGAGATATAAAACACCAAGAGATGAAGGACACGATCAGGAAAGAATATATGCAGAGACTCAAGGCGATACTCAAGTCAAAACTCAATGCCGGAAATATGATAAAAAGCCATAAAAACACATGGGCAGTGCCATTAATCAGATACAGCGCAGGAATAGTGGAATGGACGAAGGCAGAACTCCGCAGCATAGATCAGAAAACCAGGAAACAAATGACAATACACAAAGCACTACACCCAAGAGCAAATACGGACAGACTATTACATAACACGAAAGGAAGGAGGGAGAGGAACTACTAAGTATAGCAGGACTGCGTCAACATCGAAAAACAAAACAGAGCACTGGGGCAATATCTGAAAACCAGTGAAGACGAGTGGCTAAAGAGTGCATGGGAAGAAGGACTAATAAAAGTAGACGAAGACCCAGAAATATACAGAGACGGAGAAGAGAAAGAACAGAGGAAAGAGGACTGGCACAACAACCAATGCACGGGACAATACATGAGACAGACTAAAGAACTAGCCAGCGATGACAATTGGCAATGGCTACAGAGGGGAGAGCTAAAGAAGGAAACTGAAGGAATGATAACAGCGGCACAAGATCAGGCGCTAAGAACCAGATATGTTCAAAGTACGATAGACGGAAATAACATCTCTCCCATATGTAGGAAGTGCAATACGAAAATGAAACCATAAACCACATAGCAAGTGAATGCCCGGCACTTGCACAGAACCAGTACAAAAAGAGGCATGATTCAGTGGCAAAAGCCCTGCACTGGAGCCTGTGCAAGAAACATCAGCTACCTTGCAGTAATAAGTGGTACGAGCACCAACCTGAAGGAGTGATAGAAAACGATCAGGCAAAGATCCTCTGGGACTATGGTATCAGAACGGATAGGGTGATACGTGCAAACAGACCAGACGTGACGTTGATTGACAAAGTCAAGAAGAAAGTATCCCTCATTGATGTCGCAATACCATGGGACACCAGAGTTTGAAGAGAAAGAGAGGGAAAAAATGGATAAGTATCAAGATCTAAAAGAAAATAGAAAATAAGAAGGATATGGGATATGCCAGTGGAAATCGTACCCATAATCATAGGAGCACTAGGCACGATCCCAAGATCCCTGAAAAGGAATCTAGAATAACTAGAGGCTGAAGTAGCTCCAGGACTCATGCAGAAGAGTGTGATCCTAGAAACGGCACACATAGTAAGAAAAGTGATGGACTCCTAAGGAGGCAGGATGCAACCCGGAAACCCCACACTATAAAATACCACCCAGTCGAATTGGAGGACTGTGATAGCAGCAAAAAAAAAAAAAAAAAAAAATAATAATAAAAAAAAAAAAAAAAAAAAAAATAATAATAATAATAATAATAATAATAACCAGAGTTGAGAGAAATAAAGGGAAAAAATGGGATAAATATCAAGGACCTAAAAATATAAATAAGAAAAAGATATGGGATATGCCTCTGGAAAATTGTACCCATAATCATAGGACACTAGGCACGATCCCAAAGATCCCTGAAAAGGAATCTGGAAAAAAAACTAGAGGCTGAAGTAGCTCCAGGACTCATGCAGAAGAGTGTGATCCTAGAAACGGCGCACATAGTAAGAAAGCTATGGACTCCTAAGGAGGTAGGATGCAACCCGGGAACCCCACGCTATAAATACCACCAGTCGAATTAGAGGACTGTGATAGACCAAAAATAAATAAATAAATAAGTAAATGATAATAATAATAATAATAATAATAATAATAATAATAATAATAATAATAATAATAATAATAATAATTGGGGCTGGTCAGTCGTTGGATGGGTGACCACTCTCCTCGGCGTTGATTCCTTGGGAAAGGATCTTTTACCATAATTTCCTCAGTCTACTCAGCTGTAAATGAGCACCTATCCCTGATGGGGTAGGGTCCAGCTATGGGTTAAATAGCAAAACTCAGCAATGATGGAAAGAAATGAAGGAATAAACGACAACGACGTAAATGGAAACCTCTGGCAACAGAGGAGCCTCGTCCGGCAACCAGGTATTCAACCCAATTGTAGGGGAAGACGGTCAGGTACTTGGAGGTCGTCATCCAGCAACTGATCACCACCAACGACAGTAATCAACAGCCTGAGATTGGAGCTACAGAGGCAAAAAAGGAAGAAATGGACAAGAGAAGAAAATAAGGAAATATGGAGATGCTACATCAGAAGCAACCCGACGGAGAGAGGATATAGAAGAAGATTGGTCAACATCTGGAAGAGAGGAATAACACCCCCCAAACAGAGCAGAGGCTGCCAGGACCAAGTAAGGAACATAAAGAAAAAAGTAACTGGCTTCAAAAACCCCAACAAAAGAAAGAAGAAAATGGAAAGGGAAATGTCACAAGACAACGAATTACACGAAGACGAACTGAGAGACGATGCCACAGAAGACGACAGGGAGGATGAGGTATCAAACAACGACACACGAAGAAACACCGGCGAAGTAACAGAGAGGACGGAAGGGATGGGTAGAAAAGATTAGACAATGGATGGAGCCAGATAGAGAGAGAACAATGATCCCCTCCATGAAAGCCTACAACATCAAGAAATTAAGGGAGAAAAACAAGTGAGGTCAATGAAATAATGGGCCTAATACACACCACCAGTATCACAGAAAACAAATAACTTGACATATGCAGGAGCAAGATTAGTAGCAGAACTGATGGGGATTCGAACACCAACACCACCGTCACAACCAACCCACACAGAAACCAAAACAGCAACCTCCTTGGAAAAGGCGCCTGGAAAAGCAAATCATGGTGATTGAGATCTGACTTGAGTAAACTAGAAAGAGATGGCAGAAAAAAGGCTAAGAAGCAAGAAAACAAGGGAGGAACTCAACGAGAAATACAAAGTACAAGAGAGGGGACTAAACAACAACAATGAAGATGTAAAACAGAGGCTTAAGGCCAAAGCACACAAGATCCAACGGTATATGAACAGGAATAAGGGATACCAACAGAACAAACTATTCGGAACCAACCAGAAAAGACTATACAGCCAACTAAGAGGGGAAGACAATCACCCAGAAATTCCTGAAGCCGAACCAAGTAAGAGACTCTGGGAAAACATATGGAGCAATCCAGTATCACACAACAAACATGCAACATGGCTCCAGGAAGTCAAGGAAGAAGAAACAGGGAGAATAAACAAAGATTCACAGACATCACGACAGACACAGTCAGACACCAGCTAAAGAAAATGCCAAACTGGAAAGCCCCAGGTCCGATGAAGTCCATGGATACTGGCTCAAAAACTTCAAGGCCCTACACCACGAATAGCAGAACAACTCCCAGCATTGTATCTCAAATCACCAAGCACCCAAATGGATGACCACAGGGAAGAAAACATCCTTAGTACAAAAAGACAAGAGTAAGGGAAATATTAGCCAGTAACTACAGGCCTATCACCTGCCTACCAATAATGTGGAAGTTACTAACAGGTATCATCAGTGAAAGGCTATACAACTACCTAGAGGAGACAAACACCATCCCCCACCAACAGAAAGGCTGCAGAAGGAAGTGTAGGGGCACAAAAGACCAGCTCCTCATAGACAAAATGGTAATGAAGAACAGTAGGAGAAGGAAAACCAACCTAAGCATGGCATGGATAGACTATAAAGAAAGCCTTCGACATGATACCACACACATGGCTAATAGAATGCCTGAAAATATATGGGGCAGAGGAAAATACCATCAGCTTCCTCAAAAATACAATGCGCAACTGGAATACAATACTTACAAGCTCTGGAATAAGACTAGCAGAGGTTAATATCAGGAGAGGGATCTTCCAGGGCGACTCCACGTCCCCAACTACTCTTCGTTAGTAGCCATGATTCCCATGACAAAAAAGTACTACAGAAGATGGATGCCAGGTACCAACTCAAGAAAAGAGGCAACAAAATCAACCATCTGATGTTCATGGACGACATCAAGCTGTATGGTAAGAGCCATCAAGGAATAGAATACCCTAATCCAGACTGTAAGGATTGTATCTGGGGACATCAGGATGGAGTTTGGAATAGAAAAAATGCGCCTTAGTCAACATACAAAAAAGGCAAAGTAACGAGAACTGAAGGGATAAAGCTACCAGATGGGAGCAACATCAAACACATAGATGAGACAGGATACAAATACCTGGGAATAATGGAAGGAGGAGATATAAAACACCAAGAGATGAAGGACACGATCAGGAAAGAATATATGCAGAGACTCAAGGCGATACTCAAGTCAAAACTCAATGCCGGAAATATGATAAAAGCCATAAACACATGGGCAGTGCCATTAATCAGATACAGCGCCAGGAATAGTGGAATGGACGAAGGCAGAAAACTCCGCAGCATAGATCAGAAAACCAGGAAACAAATGACAATACACAAAGCACTACACCCAAGAGCAAATACGGACAGACTATACATAACACGAAAGGAAGGAGGAGAGGACTACTAAGTATAGAGGACTGCGTCAACATCGAAAACAGAGCACTGGGCAATATCTGAAAACCAGTGAAGACGAGTGGCTAAAGAGTGCATGGGAAGAAGGACTAATAAAAAAGTAGACGAAGACCCAGAAATATACAGAGACAGGAGAAAGGACAGAAAAGAACAGAGGACGTGGGGCACAACAAACCAATGCACGGACAATACATGAGACAGACTAAAGAACTAGCCAGCGATGACAATTGGCAATGGCTACAGAGGGAGAGCTAAAGAAGGAAACTGAAGGAATGATAACAGCGGCACAAGATCAGGCGCTAAGAACCAGATATGTTCAAAGTACGATAGACGGAAATAAAAATCTCTCCATATGTAGGAAGTGCAATACGAAAAATGAAACCATAAACCACATAGCAAGTGAATGCCCGGCACTTGCACAGAACCAGTACAAAAAGAGGCATGATTCAGTGGCAAAAGCCCTGCACTGGAGCCTGTGCAAAGAAACATCAGCTACCTTGCAGTAATAAGTGGTACGAGCACCAACCTGAAGGAGTGATAGAAAACGATCAGGCAAAGATCCTCTGGGGGACTATGGTATCAGAACGGATAGGGTGATACGTGCAAAACAGACCAGACGTGACGTTGATTGACAAAGTCAAGAAAGAAAGTAATCATCATTGATTGTCGCAATACCATGGGACACCAGAGTTGAAGAGAAAGAGAGGGAAAAAATGGATAAGTATCAAGATCTGAAAAATAGAAATAAGAAGGATATGGGATATGGCACCAGTGGAAATCGTACCCATAATCATAGGAGCACTAGGCACGATCCCAAGATCCCTGAAAAAGGAATCTAGAATAACTAGAGGCTGAAGTAGCTCCAGGACTCATGCAGAAGAGTGTGATCCTAGAAACGGCACACATAGTAAGAAAAGTGATGGACTCCTAAGGGAGGCAGGATTGCAACCCGGAACCCCACACTATAAATACCACCCAGTCGAATTGGAGGACTGTGATAGAGCAAAAAAAAAAAAAAAAAAAAAAAAAAAAAAAAAATTAAATTAATAAATTAATAATAATAATAATAATAATAATAATATATCATTATTATCATTAATATCATAATAATTCAAAAAAATCTCTTAATTCAACATCTTGGACTTTCCAGAGGTTCCGTCCGACCAAACACTCGTTTGAAAGTGAACGCACCTTTATCAATTAAGGGTTCAATAACTGAGGCTCTACTTTCCGCGAGCTCCCAACAAACTGGAAACCTCCCTGGAACGAAAAGTGGAAAAAGGAGAAATGAGACATGATAATTTCGTTCTTCGACCTATATTTCCATTTCCTGGAAAACCAACAAGTCTAAAAAAATTGTAACTCCAAATTATGGCAAAAGCGAAAGTCGTGCCGCTAATATTTCATCATTTATTTAACTCTTTTCGGGCCTCTGTTGCTCTTTATCTTTGGTTCTCGTTTCGCGTTAATTTATATGTTAAATTTATGAATTTCATAAATTTCATTAATATGGAGAACGTCAGTTAATCGTAGACCTTCCAGTCACTGAAGCTCTGTGAGGGAATCGTGCGAAAGGAAAAAGGAATAATTCTGACAATTCAGAGAAAAAAATACTCATGTCTAAAGAGAGAATTAAGAATAGGAAAGGAAGAAAAACTAAAACTTATGAGCATAAAGACAGAAAGGGTAAGTTTATTGTAATTTTACAGAAGATATGGAAAAACTTTCTGTATTCACAATTTCCTTCTGTTACTTCATTAGGATTCATCTCCGAATAATAATAATAATAATAATAATAATAATAATAATAATAATAACTAATAATAGATGAGACAGGATACAAATACCTGGAATAATGGAAGGAGGGGATATAAAACACCAAGAGATGAAGGACACGATCAGGAAAGAATATATGCAGAGACTCAAGGCGATACTCAAGTCAAAACTCAACGCCGGAAATATGATAAAAGCCATAAAACACATGGGCAGTGCCAGTAATCAGATAAAGCGCAGGAATAGTGGAATGGACGAAGGAACACAACTCCGCAGCATAGATCAGAAAACCAGGAAAAAACATATGACAATACACAAAGCACTACACCAAAGAGCAAATACGGACAGACTATACATAAACACGAAAGGAAGGAGGGAGAGGACTACTAAGTATAGAGGACTGCGTCAACATTGACAAACAGAGCACTGGGGCAATATCTGAAAACCAGTGAAGACGAGTGGCTAAAGAGTGCATGGGAAGAAGGACTAATAAAAGTAGACGAAGACCTAGAAATATACAGAGACAGGAGAAAGACAGACAGAACAGAGGACTGGCACAAACAAACCAATGCACGGACAATACATGAGACAAACTAAAGAACTAGCCAGCGATGACAATTGGCAATGGCTACAGAGGGGAGAGGTTAAAGAAGGAAACTGAAGGAATGATAACAGCGGCACAAGATCAGGCCCTAAGAACCAGATATGTTCAAAGAACGATAGACGGAAATAACATCTCTCCCATATGTAGGAAGTGCAATATGAAAAATGAAACCATAAACCCACATAGCAAGTGAATGCTCGGCACTTGCACAGAACCAGTACAAAAAAGAGGCATGATTCAGTGGCAAAAGCCCTGCACTGGAGCCTGTGCAAGAAACATCAGCTACCTTGCAGTAATAAGTGGTACGAGCACCAACCTGAGGGAGAGTGATAGAAAACGATCAGGCAAAGATCCTCTGGGACTATGGTATCAGAACGGATAGGATGATACGTGCAAATAGACCAGAAGAAAGTATCACTCATTGATGTCGCAATACCATGGGACACCAGAGTTTGAAGAGAAAGAGAGGGAAAAATGGCATAAGTATCAAGATCTGAAAATAGAAATAAGAAGGATATGGGATATGCCAGTGGAAATCGTACCCATAATCATAGGAGCACTAGGCACGATCCCAAGATCCCTGAAAAGGAATCTAGAAAAACTAGAGGCTGAAGTAGCTCCAGGACTCATGCAGAAGAGTGTGATCTAGAAAACGGCACACATAGTAAGGAAAGTGATGGACTCCTAAGGAGGCAGGATGCAACCCGGAACCCCACACTATAATACCACCCAGTCGAATTGGAGGACTGTGATAGAGTAAAAAAAAAAAAAAAAAAAAAAAAAAAAAAAAATAATAATAATAATAATAATAATAATAATAATAATAAACCAGATATGTTCAAAGTACGATAGACGGAAATAACATCTCTCCCCATATGTAGGAAGTGCAATACGAAAAATGAAACCATAAACCACATAGCAAGTGAATGCCCGGCACTTGCACAGAACCAGTACAAAAAGAGGCATGATTCAGTGGCAAAAGCCCTCCACTGGAGCCTGTGCAAGAAACATCAGCTACCTTGCAGTAATAAGTGGTACGAGCACCAACCTGAGGGAGTGATAGAAAACGATCAGGCAAAGATCCTCTGGGGACTATGGTATCAGAGAAACGGATAGGGTGATACGTGCAAATAGACCAGACGTGACGTTGATTGACAAAGTCAAGAAGAAAGTATCACTCATTGATGTCGCAAATACCCATGGGACACCAGAGTTGAAGAGAAAGAGAGGGAAAAAAAAATTGATAAGTATCAAGATCTGAAAATAGAAATAAGAAGGATATGGGATATGCCAGTGGAAATCGTACCCATAATCATAGGAGCACTAGGCACGATCCCAAGATCCTGAAAAGGAATCTAGAAAAACTAGAGGCTGAAGTAGCTCCAGGTCTCATGCAGAAGAGTGTGATCCTAGAAACGGCACACACATAGTAAGAAAAGTGATGGACTCCTAAGGAGGCAGGATGCAACCCGGAACCCCACACTATAAA
>NC_061110.1:3401191-3409585 GCF_015104395.2 Macrobrachium nipponense | reverse complement strand
TAGTGTGGGGTTCCGGGTTGCATCCTATCTCCTTAGGAGTCCCATCACTTTCTTACTATGTGCGCCGTTTCTAGGATCACACACTTCTGCATGGTCCTGTAGCTACTTCAGCCTCTATTTTTTCCAGATTCCTTTTCAGGGATCTTGGGATCGTGCCTAGTGTTCCTATGATTATGGGTACATTTCCACTGGCATATCCCATATCCTTCTTGTTTTTCTATTTTCAGATCTTGATACTTATCCATTTTTTCCCTCTCTTTCTCTTCAACTCTGGTGTCCCATGGGTATTGCGACATCAATGAGTGATACTTTCCTTCTTGACTTTGTCAATCAACGTCACGTCTGGTCTATTTGCACGTATCACCCTATCCGTTCTGATACCATAGTCCCAGAGGATATTTGCCAGATCGTTTTCTATCACTCCCTCAGGTTGTTGCTCCGTACCACTTATTAACTGGCAAGGTATTATTATTAGTATTATTATTATTATTATTATTATTATTATTATTATTATTATTATTATTATTATTATTATTATTATTATTATTATTATTTTATTTTATTCTATTTTTTTTGGTCTATTCACAGTCCCCCCAATCCACGCGGCTGGGTTAGTATAGATAGTGTGGGTTCGGTTAATATTATTATTATTATTATTACTATTATTATTTATTATTATTATTATTATTATTATTATTATTATTATTATTATTATTATTATTATTATTATTATATTATTATTATTATTCGCTTTCATATTTTCCCTTTTTTTAGATTATGAATGTTCTTTTTGTCCACTGTAATAATAATAATAATAATAATAATAATAATAATAATAATAATAATATAATAAGAAGAAGAAGAAGAAGAAGAAGAAGAAGAAGAAGAAGTACAAGAAGAAAAACTATATTTCAAACTAAATAATGAAAATAATAATAAACCAAAGAAAAAAGAAAAAACAAAAAAAAAGAAAGGAAAAACTATAGTAAATATTTCGTATACACAGCTAATAATTAACTGCTTTCTTTTCTCGGAAAATAATCTCTGGCATTAAGAATGGATATGAATGTGTAATATCTTTGCCCGAGGTCCTGAAATATATGGTATACACTCGAGTAAGCAGAGAACAAAGATAAACGAGCAGGAAAAAAATATGGCATGAGAGATGAGATTTATTTCTTAATACCAAGTCAGAGAGACAGAGACAGATTCAAGAGACAGAGACAGAGAGAGAAAAGCGGGGGCGGTTGTGTTATCCCATGAAAAATGCTTCATATTTCATCCCTCTGTGACCAGACAAAATGGGAACATGAAAGCAAGAGTACACAAAGCCAAGATAAACATGGTCGTAAAAATACTTGCTAGCCGTTGAAATGATCTTTTTAGAAGATATTTATGGAACTGTGGCGGTCTCTCTCTGTCTCTCTGTCTCTCTGTCTTTCTCTCTCTGTCTCTATCTCTCTCTCTCTCGATTCCAGTTTCTATGTATGTATGTATGTATGTATGTATGTATGTATGTATGTATGTATGTATGTATCTATCTATCTATCTATAATATATATATATATATACTATATATATACTATATATATATATATATATATATATATATATATATATATATATATATATATTAGGGAGAGACAGAGATAGAGACAGAGAAACAGAGAGTGTGGGGAAAAAGCATAATTTTGAATTAAGAAGAATACAAGGCAGTGAACACACAGTAAAAATATATACACGCCCAGTAAAGGTAGTTTCAACTACGCACGTGATACATCTTAAAGACCTGGCAAAAGATCCCCTAGGGGAGAGAGAGAGGAGAGAGATAGAGAGAGAGAGAGACCTCCGCTCATGGCATGGTGTCATGTTTACTAAGGTAAAAACTTTTATAGTCTCCAAGTCCAACACGAGCTTTCAAAAGCTGCAAGGCCATCGCGAGCACCTTGGGGAGATATAATGAATAAATGCCAGGCTGCCTCAAACACATGAGGCGTATATATCCTAGGGAATAATTCAGGATAGTTTACAATCCTCGCCGTCGAACTTCTCCCAAGTTCCAGAGGTCCTTTATTCCTCATGCCGTTGGACTGTTGAAGTCTTCCTTAAGAGGATTTCGTGCAACTGGAACTTCTTCAAAACTTCAAGAGAAGTTGCATAGCAGTACCACCATGAAATAGTTGTCCTTGTCTTATTATAATTTGCTTATAGTTTTATCCGTCTATTTATTAATTTGTTGGTTTATTTTTCTTTGCTAATAACTATTTTCTTCTTTCTGTATCATATTACCTACTGTTAAGTTTTTTTTAAATTAGCATCTTCGGAACTTTGAATTTCGAGTCAATGGTCACCGTAGTGTGGGGGCTTGTTCCATAAAAATAGGGTTCATCTTTTTAATAAATAATAATAATAATAATAATAATAATAATAATAATAATAATAATAAATCTGTCAGTTAAATCTGACACACTTCCTGTAATCCTGACATACTGACGTCTTCCTCTGAATCGTTTTTTTCCTAAATCCCTATTTCTGTCTATTTTCCTTCTTTTAACGACGGGTTACCTTCTTAAATCTACCCACACATCCAATTATCCTCAGCCGAACCACTCGCCTACGGTGCTCACCCTTCCCCCCTAAAACACACACACACACACACACACATACACACGTACACGTCTCCAGAAACCGCGCCACGCTTCGTTTACCAAGTTAATTTGGTGCGTGTGGCTGAATACACTGCTCTAAAGGCCTTTCGAGAGAAACGTTAAAATAGTGTTTTTTATCATTTCTTTTGAATGGTGTAGGTATATCAGTCAATGAGGTTAATTTAATAAATAAAAAACTGATCATACAAAAATAAAATATTCAAATAATAAATAACAAATACGTACATAAGAACGAATTATAATTAAATCAATTTCAGATATAAAGTCAAAATTAATTACATAAACGACTTCTTCTAAAACGTGGCCAAGCACAAGTACAAATTTCCTTCCTGGAAAATAAAAACAATTTCAGATAAATAAAGTCAAAATTGATTACATTAACGACCTTTTCTAAAACGTGGCCTATTTTAAGGAAAAATTTCTGCGCTGGAAAATATTTCCTTCAGGAAGTTGTTTATAGGCAATTTTTCCTTTTATTTAAATCATACTTTTAATATCAGTCTCATTTAGCCGAGGAGGAGCCTTTGGAGAAGCTTCTTGTCATGTTAAAGGAGGTTTAATAATCCTCTTGCCATGTTATCCCTGGAATACAAACACTGGGTGAAATTTACCCTGGCGCGTATATGGTGATCACACGATTGTTTAGTAGTGCTCCTCTGGTCAGTCATTTTCAGTAGCATCGCTGTTTTGTGACATAACATTCGCCTTTCTTCCTTCGCCATTTCGCTCCAAGATCTAATCAAATGTACTTATTCATTTGGGGCCTAAGGCCATTTCCTAGGGGAGGCGGTGCTGACGATCAAGTCATTTCATTTTTCTCTCTTATTTTGCCTTGTTGACTTCAGGAAAAGACTAACTACTTTGAAAGTGAGACAAATTTATACTTTCTGTATTTTCTGTTACTTCCTGTTATTTCTTTCCAATCAACACCCTCATGTTCTTTGGAAGCTTGTTCCATAATGGATGGGTCTTATATATGGATTAGAGGGAAGCAGCCATTTCGGATATTAAGATAGAAAGACATTACGTCTATTTTGTCAGATAAGATACACATACAGATAAACAGAAAAATGAAACATGTTGACAATCGCATAATCTGACAAACAACACATCAGATGTGTCAGATATATAGACAGATTTCTATGTCATAGATTTTACTAACAGACATCGTACCAGGCAAGCAGACACATCAGAAAACTGATACCCCTTTTCCAGTATGTTCATGAACAAATGTCATTCTGCCAGTTATATAACTTATCACAAAAAAATAAAAGCGCACACTCATTTTAATAACTCAATGCTCGTAAAATATTTGATGGGAAGGGAGTAGGGTTGTGTATTTAGTGAACTTTTCTGGTAAATGTACGTTAGTGGAATCCCACGTGAAAAGAGATTACGTTTTTAATGTTTCCACAGATCCTATTAAACAGTGAAGTTGCCAAATCAATAATTACTTCCCCTCTCCAACAACAACAAAATATATGCTCTAAAACCACCAAATATGTTTAAAACTTTTTCGTTCGTAATGATCCCCGCAGCATTATTTTTCGAAATAAAGTTTGCGAAATGTGGTTAAAAAAAAAAAAAAAAAAAAAAAAAAAAAAAGCCTAACAGGTTTGGAGTTGCGTAAGCATTTGAGTAAAAGCGAGTATTTAGAGAACATTCGTTTCTGTTTTTATCTAAAAAAAAAATTTAAGTTGGTAGACGAATAAATGATGGGAAGCCGAATAAAGCGTGTAGACAGTAAACCGAAGTAATTACCTTTTCACTTGTCATTTTAAACCACTGAGTTAATTGCATTATCTTTTTTGTCAATGCGGGACTGGGACGGAAAAAAGCCAAAGGTAAACAAAGAAGCCTCCGTAAAATGTCAGTTTTGATTCTTAATACTGGATTCTCCTCCGGCCGCACTGTGACTCACGCCTATTTCCACCAGACTCTTTGAATAGATTGCAAAATCCTAAATTAAATAAATAAATAAATAAATGCATAAATTAAATAAATAAAATAAAACTTTCGTTTCTATCTGTGACTCACGGACCGTATCCATCAGACTCTTTGAATAGATTGGAAAATTCCAAAATAAATAAATAAATAAATAAATAAATAAACACATAAATAAAATAAATTAAATAAAACTTTCTGTCCTATCTGTGACTCACGACCATTTCCACCAGACTCTTTGAATAGATTGCAAAATTCAAAAATAAATAAATAAGAATAAATAAATAAATAAATAAATGAATAAATAAATAAATGCATAAATAAAACAAATAAAGTAAAACTTTCTGCCCTATCTGTGACTCACGACCATTTCTACCAGACTCTTTGAATATATTGCAAAATCCTAAATTAAATAAAGAAATAAATAAATAAATGCAAAAATAAAATAAAACTTTCGGTTCTATCTGTGACTCACGACCCTTTCCATCAGAATCTTTGAATAGATTGCAAAATTCTAAAATAAATAAATAAATAAATAAATAAATAGAATAAATAGAATAAAACTTTCTGTCCTATCTGTGACCCACGACCAGCTCCATCAGACTCTTTGAATAAATTGCAAAATTCTAAAATAAATAAATGAATAAAATAAATGCATAAATAAAACAAATAAAATAAAACTTACTGTCCTATCCCACGACCATTTCCACCAGATCTTTGAATAGATTGCAAAATCCTAAATTAAATAAATTAAATAAATAAATGCAAAATAAATAATAAAACTTTCGGTTCTATCTGTGATCGGACCATTTCCATCAGACTTTTTGAATAGATTGCAAAATTCTAAAAAAATAAATAAATAAATAAATAAATACAATAAAAAATAAATAAATAAATAAATAAATTAAATAATAAATAAATTAATTAATTAATTAATTAATTAATTAATAAATAAATGCATAAATAAAACAAATAAAATAAAATTATGTCCTATCCCACGACCATTTTCCACCAGACTCTTTGAGTAGAATTGCACAATTCTAAATAATAATAATAATAATAATAATAATAATAATAATAATAATATAATAATAATAATAATAATTAATAATAATAATAATAATATGCCAAATACGGACAGAACTATACATAACACGAAAGGAAGGAAGGGAGAGGACTACTAAGTATAGAGGACTGCGTCAACATCGAGAACAGAGCACTGAGGCAATATCTGAAAACCAGTGAAGACGAGTGGTTAAAGAGTGCATGGGAAGAAGGACTAATAAAAGTAGGACGAAGACCCAGAAATATACAGAGACAGGAGAATGACAGACAGAACAGAGGACTGGCACAACAAACCAATGCACGGACAATACATGAGACAGACTAAAAAACTAGCCAGCGATGACACATGGCAATGGCTCCAGAGGGGAGAGCTAAAGAACGGGAACTGAAGGAATGATAAACAGCGGCACAAGATCAGCCCTAAGAACCAGATATATGTTCAAAGAACGATAGACGGAAATAACATCTCTCCCATATGTAGGAAGTGCAATACGAAAAATGAAAACCACATAGCAAGCGAATGCCCGGCACTTGCACAGAACCAGTACAAAAAGAGGCATGATTCAGTGGCAAAAGCCCTCCACTGAGCCTGTGCAAGAAACATCAGCTACCTTGCAGTAATAAGTGGTACGAGCACCAACCTGAGGGAGTGATAGAAACGATCAGGCAAAGATCCTCTGGGGACTATGGTATCAGAACGGATAGAGTGATACGTGCAAACAGACAGACGTGACATTGATTGACAAAGTCAAGAAGAAAGTATCACTCATTGATGTCGCAATACCATGGGACACCAGAGTTGAAGAGAAAGAGAGGGAAAAAATGGATAAGTATCAAAATCTGAAAATAGAAATAAGAAGGATATGGATATGCCAGTGGAAATCGTACCCATAATCATAGGAGCACTAGGCACGATCCCAAGATCCCTGAAAAGGAATCTAGAAAAAACTAGAGGCTGAAGTAGCTCCAGGACTCATGCAGAAGAGAGTGATCCTAGAAACGGCACACATAGTAAGAAAAGTGATGGACTCCTAAGGAGGCAGGATGCAACCCGGAGCCCCACACATTAAATACCACCCAGTCGAATTGGAGGGACTGTGATAGAGCCCAAAAAAAAAAGAAATAAATAAATAATAATAATAAATAGAAATAATGGATAAGTAACAAGACCTGAAAATAGAAATAAGAAGGATAATGGATTTGCCAGTGGGAAAGTGTACCCGTAATCATAGGAACTCTAGGCACGATCCCAAGATCTCAGAAAAGGAATCTAGAAAAAAACTAGAGGCTGAAGTAGCTCCAGGACTCATGCGAGAAAGAGTGTGATCCTAGAAACGGCGCACATAGTGAGAAAAGTGATGGACTCTAAGGAGGCAGGATGCAAACCGGAAAACCCTACACTATAAATACCACCCAGTCGAATTGGAGGACTGTGATAGAGCCAAAAAAAAAGAAAAAAAAAAAAAAAAAAAAATAATAAATAAATAATAATAATAATAATAGAAATAATGGATAAGTAACAAGAGCTGAAAATAGAAATAAGTAGGATAATGGATTTGCCAGTGGAAAGTGTACCCGTAACAATAGGAACTCTAGGCACGATCCCAAGATCTCAGAAAAGGAATCTAGAAAAACTAGAGGCTGAAGTAGCTCCAGGACTCATGCAGAAGAGTGATCCTAGAAACGGCGCACATAGTGAGAAAAGTGATGGACTCCTAAGGAGGCAGGATGCAAACCCGGAACCCCACACTATAAATAACCATCCAGTCGAATTGGAGGACTGTGATAGAGCAAAATAAAATAATAATAATAATAATAATAATAATAAATAATAATAATAATAATAATAATAATAATAATAATAATAATAATAATCGGGTACGTGACGGAGAATGACAGGCTTGTTGTGGTTTGTTGTCAATGTTGATGGAGGACTGTCGTCACCACTGTCTGCACAACAGGTATAAGTGTAATGAACTCAGTCATATATTGTTAATATCAGAATAGTACTAGAATGTGTTCTTGAGTGCGAAAGATATCATAAGTCGTTAAATGAATGTTGGACTAACTGGAGGACTGTGATATAGAAGAAAAAAAAATAATAATACAGGCCTTTTCCTTCCTCTCTGCAACCAATAACCATTTTACATCAGACCTGAATAGCATCAGAATTCTAAACAAATCAGCTTATATGTCTTTGATATGTGATTGGTCAGCTTCATTCTCAGTAATAAAAAATGTGCATAAAAAGATAATAGTATTAAGATGTCAGTTTATTTTATAGTATTCATGTCTTTCGTTTTTTTTGTATAAAAAACAAAAGTTTTTTTTGAGAAATAATGAGCTCATTTCTTGAAGGATACGTCGAGGATTTTGGGATATGTGGCATAAGGCCGGAGGTGAAATCATATCAAGGCGAAAAATGCTTGTGGAAATGCCAGCAGAGGTTAAAGTGGAAACATTCCAGCAGCTTATAAAGGAAGAACATCTCCGTTGATGTTTGGAGAGCTCAAGTTGAAGATCAGGATACAATTTTTTATATGAAAACCTGTTCGAAATGTTATATATATATATACCATACATATATATATATATATATATATATATATATATATATACTATATATATATATATATATATATATATATATATATATATATATATATACATATATTGTATAATATATATATATAACTATATATATATATATATATAT
>NC_061110.1:3396191-3398691 GCF_015104395.2 Macrobrachium nipponense | reverse complement strand
TTATTATTATTATTATTATTCAGAAGATGATCCCTATTCATATAGAATTAGCCTTCCTTATATAAGGGCCACTGACTGTAAATTGAAGCTTCCAAAGAATATGATGTTCATTTGAAAGAAGTAACAGACGATAAAAATTAAGTACAGAAAGAAGAGATCACGTCTTAGAAAAGAAAAGAAAAATTACAAACTAAACTAACAATCGGGTTTTTAGCTGAAACAATAACATAGGAAACAGTGTTTATCTTCGCCCATGAGCACTGTGAACTCTGCAGTGCAATGATACGAAATTAATGTCATGAAATACCGCTCCCCACGACCGACGATACCGACGATACACCATACTACGTAACGACCTCGCGGTTAATGAAATGGACCTTAATGGGAGGGGTCCCGGTGCCAGCAAGACTTGTGTGGCACCGTGTAGGAGAGTGCCTAGCGCGTTAATGAGGATCTCAAAGTGGGATGGGGGTGAATTATGGCGGGCGGTTAAGAACGTATGTTTCCTTTTTAAAACTGTTTAGATAGTTTCTATTCGGTTTGAATTGATAATTTCTGAAAACAATAATCGACCATTAACCATGTTATGATGTGGGTTAGCTTTTTTGTGCTTTCCCGAATAATTTTGCTAAACTAAACGTTCTTTGACGTAATATTCCAATTAATATTTCAGTAAATTTAGCAAGTTATTCATTACGTTTATTTAGATGAATTAATTAATATTGGTGTGAAAGATAATATTACTTTATATAGCTGTTTGCCTCTTGTTATTTCACTCCATTGAATACTATATTCCTTGGAAGCTTGGATTTGAAGACAATGGCTCCTTTTGTGTGTTTGTTCCATGTGAATATGGTATCATCTAACTGAATAATAATAATATCAATAATAATGAATAATAATAATAATATAATAATAATAATAATAATAATAATAATAATAATAATAAGTCTTTAGCAATTGACACACATATCAAATAAATGCGAACATTACGTAGCGTTCCGTTTGGTCAAATTGAATTTTAGTTAAATCGTCTATCAGTGAAATCAACTTCACGAGTTCATAGTTTATCTAGGCGTCTTTATCTCACCCCCTCTGTACAATTGCCCAAAAGAGAGTTAACATCTAAATTGCTACAACCCTTTCAGTAAATGAAAGGGTTAGCTTAGGATAAACCATTTTGAGATTGATTGAATACCGGAGATTAAACTGGTTTCATTGTTTTGCAGACAAGTGTAATAAAACTGTATTTTCCAAGGGTCGGTTAAATCCTACTTTCTAAAGCTGGAGTGTATCACAGCCTTTGAAAAACTATTGGTACTGTAACAGATAGATGCCTGATCAATTACTGAAGCGAATTTTACACCATCTAAATGAATGAAAAATATTATTGGCTATCAAACTCGGGGAGAGATTTCGTCAAGGTAAAAAACTAGAGTTCTTAAATCATAAAACTAACAAGGGGTGATCCGACCTCCAGCTTACTGGGGACGCGTGCAAGAGTTTCCCCTTACGCATAAGTTGTAAAAATCATATTTTCAACTATAACTTGAATTAAAACGTGCTAAAATCTATGGTCAAAAGAACGTTGTTTCACCAAGGAAAATTAAAATAAATAAGCAATATTTTAAGAGCGATAAATTTTCTGTACTATTTAACATGCACATTATTTATTTTTTACAGTTTCATTGTAATAAATATATCATAAATATCCTATCCTAAAATTCCTGTATCTTTAACTCAACGCGAAACACCTTTTTCAGACCTTGTTATGGCCTTCCACAGACCTTTCCTAATCTCCCAAAACAACAACAACAACAACACCAAAGTAGTTTGTAGGCTTACTCACGAGTAAGCGAAATAGTATTTATACCCCTAAATAATGAATGATAGAAGGGGAGGAGGACGAGAGCAGGGCTGTTGATGTAACAGGCGTCGTAAATATCCTGGGACGGTCGCTTTTATGTATTTTGTTTGAGTACTTTTCCATAAAAGGTTCATTTAACCGCTCTCCGCCCGTTCATAATCATCGGATAATTCTTTTTATCGGCGACTGGGAACTTTGCTAGGGTTTTAGGTTTTATATATATATATATATATATATATATATATATATATATATATATATATATATAGTATATATATATATATATATATATCTGTGCTCAATTTCTAGTTCTAAGAAATTTAACTCATTTATGCCCTGAAATACTAATCTATGCTTTAAAATTTTTCTATAGTCATTCCATTCCATATTCTATTTTAATATCTAAAAGATAAATAAATAAATAAATAAAATCACTCCATGGAATCTGGGTATTTTTCAAAATATTCGATTGTAATATCTAAAAAAATAAATAAAAAAAATCACTTCCCTAAATTCTGGATATTTTCAAAATATCCTATTTTAATATCCAAATAAATAAAACAAATAAATAAATAAATAAATATATAAATAAATATATAAAAACACTCCATGGAATTTGGGAATATTCTCCCG
>NC_061110.1:3383691-3388691 GCF_015104395.2 Macrobrachium nipponense | reverse complement strand
GTTTTGTATAGCTATTCCAAGAATTGTATGTTACACGGACCTCACAATTATTATGAGCATGATTTCCTTTTTTAACTTTTGTTGAAGATCAATGTATAGGGAATTGTGAAGTACACAGAATACTTGAACCATACGATAAATAGCCATTAACAAGAGAGAGAGATGAGAAGGAGAGATGAGAGAGGGATCAGGGAGAGGAGAGGAGAGAGAGATGGAGAGAAGAGATAATTACAAAACTTACCGATGCTTTCCCCGTGATTTTAGCTAAGGGTTTATATAATCCCAGGATGTCCGCAGTTTCCTCACGGCGGAATAAACAGTATAAGTAAAATTTAAAAGTTTGCCAATGGCCCAGGCTAAGATTGCTAAAGTTACAAGGGAAATATTGGTTAAAGTTGCGCCTCGCTATCTACGAGAGAGAGAGAGAGAGAGAGAGAGAGAGAGAGAGAGAGAGAGAGAGAGAGAGAGAGTTATTTGACAAATACCACGCTAAAATGAATTCTAAACTAATAGTACTGAGGGATCCTGTCGCCATATGGGGCAATATCCTAAAAAAATTAATGTTTTTAAAAAGCTAGTGAAAAAAACAGTTTCATGTTAGCCATATGACGTAAGTCCCATAATTGTAAATACAGTGTTACAGTAGTTGTCGAGAGAGAGAGAGAGAGAGAGAGAGAGAGAGAGAGAGAGAGAGAGAGAGAGAGAGAGAGAGAGAAATGCAATGTTTTTAAACTTAGGGAAAAATTTGAAACACTTCCATGTTATCCTTTTGACGTAAGCCCCACAATTGTAAATACAGTGTTACAGTTGTCATGTAGAGAGGAGAGAGAGAGAGAGAGAGAGAGAGAGAGAGAGATGTAATGTATTTAAACTTAGAGAAAAAATTGAAACAGTTCCATGTTATCCATATGACGTAAGCCCCACAATTGTAAATACAGTGTTACAGTTGTCATGTAGAGAGAGAGAGAGAGAGAGAGAGAGAGAGAGAGAGAGAGAGAGAGAGAGAGAGAGTATAATGGAATATTTTTCTATAAACACAGTTAGCTCAAAGTTAGTGAAAAAAATAGATCTAACTGTGAACGTTGTTTAATTTTTCTAATGTAGCTTACGAAAAGAAATTGAAATGAAATTTTCATTTTATATATATCAAGAACAAGGCAAATACAATTCTGAAATTAGGAAAGAGGATAACATAAAAAGAATAATTTTGCATAGGCGAGCAGACAGAGAGAGAGAGACAACGAGAGAGAAAGCGAGCATGGAGACAGACGGACAGACAGGTAGAGAGAGAGAGAGAGAGAGAGAGAGAGAGAGAGAGAGAGAGAGAGAGAGAGAGAGAGAGATGCAATGTTTTTAAACTTAGGGAAAAATTTGGAACAGTTCCATGTTATCCTTTTGACGTAAGCCCCACAATTGTAAATACAGTGTTACAGTTGTCATGTAGAGAGAGAGAGAGAGAGAGAGAGAGAGAGAGAGAGAGAGAGATGTAATGTTATTTAAACTCAGGGAAAAAATTGAAACAGTTCCATGTTATCCATATGACGTAAGCCCCACAATTGTAAATACAGTGTTACAGTTGTCATGTAGAGAGAGAGAGAGAGAGAGAGAGAGAGAGAGAGAGAGAGAGAGAGAGTATAATGGAAAATTTTTATACAATCACAGTTTGCTCAAAGTTAGTGAAAAAGAATAGATCTAATTGTGAACGTTGTTTAATCTTTCTAATGTAGCTTACGAAAAGAAATTAAAATGAAATGTTCATTTTATATATATCAAGAACAAGACAAATACAATTCTGAAATTAGGAAAGAGGATAACATAAAAAGAATAATTTTGCATAGGCTGGGTTCAATCTCTCAAGGAATGTTATGCAAACAATATGCAAAGAAATATATTGTTTAAGAGACTCCTAATGCTAGCTTTGAACCAATATACTTATCTTACCGAGGAGTAATGGAATGAAGGCAGATAAATTCTGGGGTTTTGTGATGATAGAATATGGGCAGCTTTTTCAAACAATTGTGAATAACAGCAGTTATGAAAAATTATGACTAGGTTTCTACAAAATGACAGGGTACAGAATGAAAAGGTTACAGACATTACAAAAGTAGAAAACAGGCTTTACAAAATAGCTTTACCTAAACACCCACCCTCTGCCCCGCCCCCCCTCCCCCCATACCAGTCCCCAATGCCGAGAAGGAAAAGTTGGAAAGTATTGCAAAGAAGCAGTCGAGATTAAATTGTGAGGATTCTGACTGCACTTTTATAGCAGTGTTTTTTTTTATTTATTTATTTATTTTTTTTTTTTGCCCAAGTTTGTTAGAATCTACATACAGGTGTTTGAGAAGTGACAAACAAACTTGAGAATAGAAAAAAAGGGACTGAGGTTTGTTTTTTTAAAATATTTCCACTTTCATAATAGGATTGGTATGACTGAAGGCGAGTGGGGTTAGAGATATTTGAGAGGAAAAGAAAATGGGGATAAAATGTATTTTAAACAATAATCACTTCCTCGCGAGTCACTTCTCTGTGAAAATGCCCCCGCTCTTCGTTGTATGTATTATTTAAGGAATATGCGTGTTTTGGTTGTGTATGTGTCTGTGTAAGAGAGAGAGAGAGAGAGAGAGAGAGAGAGAGAGAGAGAGAGGAGAGAGAGAGAGAGAGCTGACAGAGTGAGAGAAGGGAGAGAGAGACGAGGGAAAGAAAGAAAAGAGAGAGAGAGAGAGAGAGACAGACAGACAGTGATAGGGAGCAAGAGAGAAAGCGAGCAGACAAAGAGAGAGATACAACGAGAGAGAAAGCGAGCAGAGAGACAGACGGACAGACAGGCAGAGAAAGCGAGGAGAGAGAGAGAGAGAGAGAGAGGATTGGTAAAGGCATAAATTATGATATCCAAGCAGCAAATTGACGTTCAACAGAGAGAGAGAGAGAGAGAGAGAGAGAGAGAGAGAGAGAGAGAGAGAGAGAGAGAGAGAAGTATGCAAGCAAACATACCGACCTCTAAAAATCCTATGTTTCCCCGTAAACCTATTATTACAATTATAAACTTTAAAAGAAAACTCTCTCTCTCTCTCTCTCTCTCTCTCTCTCTCTCTCTCTCTCTCTCTCTCTCTCACCTGTGGCCGTTATGTCGTCTTAACGGCATCAGGACAAACTAGGAATGTGCGCCGAAGTGTTTTAAGGACCAGTAAAAGATAATGGTGGCCGGGAAAGAATCCTTATTTTCCCATTCTTTCTCAACGGAAGAAAGCGAATGATTATCAAACCTGAGACTAAATAAAAGATCTCATCATCATATATTTATGTTCATCCATTTTTCCATTGTTCCCTGTTCGCCTGGTAATTTGTTGGTGGAAGTTGTCGTATGTAATATGTAATATTTGCTTTTTGTATATTCTGTCGCCTTTGTGATATATTAACTACCTTTCGTAATATAAATATCTTTTTCAGTTAATTGTATTTATCTTTTTTCTTTCGTTCCCTATTTGCATGTTATTCAATGGAGGAAGTTGTCGTGAAACATTCAATATTATCTTATTTTATTGTTATTTTCAACTTGTTGTCTACCATAGGCATCTTTATGATATACGAGTCCTGTCTTAATATAAACATAATTGTAATTTATTTATGTTTACTTTTTAATTTTTTTTCAAAATGCATAAAAGACGATATGTAAGCTCGAGCTCTCTGTACAACGTATAATCAAGGCCATCGAAACTCTTAACCACCGCCCCGTAGTGGCCTGTCCTATATAGTTGCCAGGCGCAGGATTACGACTAAATCTAACCTTAAATAAAATATAAACTACTGAGGGTTGAGGATTGCAATTTGGTATGTTTCAAGATTGGAGAGTGGACGATCAACATACCAATTTGAAGCTCCCTAGCCTCAGTAGTTTTTAAGATCTGAGGGCGGACAGTAAAAGTGGGGACAGGAAAGAAATGCGGACTGACAGACAAAGCCGGCACGACAGCTTTCTTTTACATAAGGCTAAAAACTTAAATGTTAAGATTCTCAATAATTTCAAAACAATAATCATATTAACAAACCAAAATCAGTTCCAATATACTATGACGACCATATATTCTCTCCACACATGATCATGATATAATTACAAGTGTATTAGGCCTACACTATCCAGAATAAAAAATATACACGTGACGTGCATCTGACAACATATATGTGAACACCATTCGGGAACGCGGAAGGCCAATGGAAATGATTGACGGGTCGGTAATAAAATAAAGGTCGTAGGTCAGACATAATAGGTCAGTCATAATGGGATACGTCAGTCCCACGGGCAACAACACCCGAGACGGAACAGGTCAGGGACGCTTCATATAGGTACGTGTTTTATATATTTCGTGATCATGTTATTCATAGGTACCTGTAAATCCATCTTCATTACCTCAGTTTATCCCTATTACAAAATAGTATTGGAAGGATTTACCTATATGCTGGTAGGTGATTTATTTAACATGTTCGCTTATTCGGGGAGTAAGCCTACCAACTACTTTGTTGTTGTTGTTGTTGTTGTTGGGGCAGCAGGTAAGAAACCTCTAAGGAAGAACCTAAAAGGTCTAAAAAAGGTGTTTTGCCTTTTGTTAAAGATACAAGATTTTAGGAGAAATATTTATGATTTATTCATTTTGAATGAAAATGGAAAATATAAATAATGTGCATGTTAAACAGTACCGAAAAATTTTATATATAAAATTAGCTTATTTACTTTAATTTTCTTTTCGTTGGTGAAAGAGGGATTTATTTGACCTTAGATTTTAGCAGGTTTTAATTTACATTAAGTTAGGAATATATTTACAACTTATGCGTGAGGGCAAATTCTTACACACGTCCGAATAAGCTGGAGGACGGATCACTCCTTGTTATGGTTGAAATAGTGTGTGAATAAATGAAATATTTAGTGGATTTACAGTTAAGCTGATAAAGACTTCCATTTGATGCGCCATTATCATTGTAGAGTTTTGTAACGGTCTTTATTTATT
>NC_061110.1:3359267-3376767 GCF_015104395.2 Macrobrachium nipponense | reverse complement strand
TCTCTCCTCTCTCTATCTCTCTCTCTCTCTCTCTCTCTCTCTCTCTCTCTCTCTCTCACCTGTGGCGCCGTTATGTCGTCTTAATGGCATCAGGACAAACTAGGAATGTGCGCCGAAGTGTTTTAAGGACCAGTAAAAGATAATGGTGGCCGGGAAAGAATCCTTATTTTCCCATTCTTTCTCAACGGAAGAAAGCGAATGATTATCAAACCTGAGACTAAATAAAAGATCTCATCATCATATATTTATGTTCATCCATTTTTCCATTGTTCCCTGTTCGCCTGGTAATTTGTTGGTGGAAGTTGTCGTATATAATATGTAATATTTGCTTTTTGTATATTCTGCCGTCTTTATGATATATGAATACCTTTCGTAATATAAATACCTTTTTCAGTTAATTATATTTATCTTTTTTCTCTTGTTCCCTATTCGCCTGTTAATTCAATGGAGGAAGTTGTCGTGAAACATTCAATATTATCTTATTTTATTGTTATTTTCACTTGTTGTCTACCATAGACATCATTATGATATACGAGTCCTGTCTTAATATAATATAATTGTAATTTATTTATGTTTACTTTTTAAAATTTTTAAAATTTTTAAAATGCATAAAAGACGACATGTAAGCTCGAGCTCTCTGTACAGCGTATAATAAAGGCCATCGGAACTCTTAACCACCGCCACGTAGTGGCTTGTCCTATATAGTTGCCAAGGCGCAGGATTACGACTAAATCTAATCTTAATAAAATATAAACTACTGTGGGTTGAGGATTGCAATTTGGTATGTTTCAATATTGGAGAGTACGATCAACATACCAATTTGAAGCTCCCTAGCCTCATAGTTTTTTTAAGATCTGAGGGCGGACAGTAAAAGTGGGGACAGAAAAGAAGTGCGGACGGACAGACAAAGCCGGCACGACAGCTTTCTTTTACAGAAAGCTAAAAACTTAAATGTTAAGATTCTCAATAATTTCAAAACAATAATCATATTAACGAACCAAAATCAGTTCCAATATACTAATATGACAATACTTCACTCCACACATAATCAAGATATAATTACGAGTTTAATAGGCCTACATTATCCAGAAAAACGGAATACTCACGTGAAGTGCATCTGACAACATATATGTGAGCACCATTCGGGAACGCGGAAGGCCAATGGAAATGATTGACGGGTCGGTAATAAAATAAAGGTCGTAGGTCAGACATAATAGGTCAGTCATAATGGGATACGTCAGTCCCACGGGCCACAACACCCGACACGGAACAGGTCAGGGACGCTTCATATAGGTACGTGTTTTATATATTTCGTGATCATGTTATTCATAGGTACCTGTAAATCCATCTTCATTACCTCAGTTTATCCCTATTACAAAATAGTACTGGAAGGATTTTAGGCCTATATGCTGGTAGTGATTTATTTAAAATTTTTGCATACTCGGGGAATAAGCCTACAAACTACTTTGTTGTTGTTGTTGTTGTTGTTGGGGCAGCAGGTAAGAAACCTCTAAGGAAGAACCTAAAAGGTCTGAAAAAGGTGTTTTGCCTTTTGTTAAAGATACAAGATTTTAGGAGAAATATTTATGATTTATTCATTTTGAATGAAAATGGAAAATATAAATAATATGCATGTTAAACAGTACCGAAAAAATATTTATAATAAAATTAGCTTATTTACTTTAATTTTCTTTTCGTTGGTGAAAGAGGGATTTATTTGACCTTAGATTTTAGCAGGTTTTAATTTACATTAAGTTAGGAATATGATATTTACAACTTATGCGTGAGGGCAAATTCTTACACACGTCCGAATAAGCTGGAGGACGGATCACTCCTTGTTATGGTTGAAATAGTGTGTGAATAAATGAAACAGTTAAGCTGATAAAGACTTCCATTTGATGCGCCATTATCATTGTAGAGTTTTGTAACGGTCTTTATTTATTGTCATATTCATTTATATATTTATTTTGACATATTAATTTAATTTAACTGCAATAAACTTCCAAACACGAGAAAGTCCTTTGCCAATAAATTTTAAATAGAAAAATAAGAAAAGAAACTTCTTTGTAACGCACAGAAAAGAAAGTTGAGCAGAAAAACTTTCTCGAAAGGGGGGGTTGGATGCTTTCTTTGGAGACGTTTTCTCACCCAATTCGTTCACTCAGGCTGCCTCCTATTTTGGTCATGAGAACAAATGCTGTTCTAAAACTGTAGGGCCTGTGCTTCTGCAGAATTGCATGTGTTCTTCTTTATTGGCCTGAGGGCTCTCTCTCTCTCTCTCTCTCTCTCTCTGTTTTCATCTTTCTATTTCACTGGTTTTGTTCTCTCTCTCTCTCTCTCTCTCTCTCTCTCTCTCTGCTCCTCTTCTCTCTCTCTCTCTCTCTCTCATATACAGTTACGTGTACTATGAATTTCCGTAAATCTATTCATTTTTAAATATATTTTGGAAGCGTTATGATTTTGAAATAATGCGGAAAAATAGTATAATAAATCATCTACTTCCTCTCGTGCAGCAACAACTTTTAATGTATCTTCTGGCATTAACGGAAAGTCTCTCTAAATGTGATATATTGCTTTAACCATCTCATGACCAAGCACATGTATATATGAAGAATATATTACTGGGAAATAAAAGGAAAAAAATGTTCGAGCAACTTGTCAAGTAAAATTATTTCCAGCGACACATAAGAAATTCAATTACTGAAAAAATGATCTCAGTTCCATTAGAATATTGAATGTTTTGTAAAAGCTATTGCCTCTGCCCCAGAACCTTCACCTGGGAATAATACAATTAAAATGAAAAGTGATACACGATACGAAAATAATATAAACAAAACAAAGTAGTGAAAAAAAAAATGTACGTAAAATCGTACGTTTACGGAGTTCTTGGTTAAAACTGCTGGTTGGTGGAAGAAAGCACCAATATAAATAAGGCTTGATCAGACCTCCAGCTTACTTGGAGCGCGTGGTAAAATCTACGGCCGAATTGAGGATTGTTTCACGACACAAAAATTAAAATTGATACATTATTATTTTTTTTTTTACATTTTCATTCCAATTGATAAACCTTAAATATCCTATCCTAAAATTCCTGTATCTTTAACTCAACGTGAAACACCTTTTTTCAGCCCTTTTTAGGTTTTTTTCAGACATTTTTAGACTTTTCCATAGGGCTTTTCTATGCCTTTAACAAAAACAAGTGGTTTATAGGTTACTCCCAAAGTAAGCGACAATAGACAAAATATTGAAGATATCGGTTACATAAACAGAACCTGAATGAAATGTATTGGTTCAATCACAACGAAGGGAAAATTATTAAAATAGCGTGGATTTTTTTTTTCTAAGGAAACGGGAATCTCCTTGTTGCTTTATAGAAATGAAATAATATCAGAAACGTAAATAGAAAAATACATCTACGTAAATATATTACATATACAAAAGCTTCATAAAGTAAGTGAACATAAATTCATCGTAATTTTGATATTAGAAAAGGGATATAAAATGTACAAAAACTATAAGGAAAAATTTGAAACATCACATCAACTATCCCTGACGGTGCAAGAGATCGGGTTCTTGTAATACTATAATCTGAAATATATTCAGATATCCTGAACGGACATTGATTGACAGTAATAGGGTTTAGGATTAATGTTAGGGTAATGAGATATATGCACATAAAAGATGTCTGCTGTCAATCAAAGAAAAAAGTCCACCCGATATCTGAGCGAAGATAGAATGAGATATAAAAAAAAACGGAGATATAAAGGAATCATTCCAATAGAGAATAAGATTAATTCATTCATGTTGTTCCTTCTTTATGAATTCATGTTTGATTTTTTAATTCCAACGTGCGCGTACAGAAATTATTATTGTTACAGTCTCCTATTTTCATTTTCATTCCAGTGTGCGTTTACAAAATTATTTTGTGTTACCGTCTGCTATTTTCTTTTCATTTCAATGTGTAAATAAATAAATAAATATTTTTTTGCTTGTCCGAGTCGTTATTTTGTTTATAAATATTACGCAAAGACTCCGATATAAGAGAGTCTGGATGCTTTTTGTCCAATGGCTTTGGGTCTGTTTCATAAATTAGTAGATGGATGTCAGAATATGATATTTTCATATATTTTTACCTATCAATAGGTACACTCGTAAAACAAAAAGCTGCCACTTCGCAAAAAGTGATGCTACTCGAACAATTATGCCTGTCTGTGGTAGAAAATAGCAGATTATGAGAATAAAAATATAGAAATTCAGAGAGAAAGAATAAGGAGTCTTAGGAGTTCTATATGTGTGCGTTTCTGCTGTGGTCAGTCAAAGAGAGAGAGAGAGAGAGAGAGAGAGAGAGAGAGAGAGAGAGAGAGATAAAAATCATACGAGTGTGTGTGTGTTTCTGTTGTGCTCTGTTAAGGGACTTTGGATACCAAGAAATCAATAAACAAATGATCCTGTTCTAAACAAGGTGAGATCCGACCTCCAGCTTACTCGGGACGCATGCTAATCTCTATGGTCAAAATTAATAGGCTATATATACGCTATATTTTACTAGAAATTCTTGTTCTTTACTGTTTAATACGCACATTATTTATTTTTTATATTTTCCTTTTAATAAATAAATCATAAATATTCCATCCTACGATTCCTGTATCTTTTACTCAACGCAAAACACCTTTTGCAGACACCCCCCCTCCCCCACCCTAACAATAACAACAAAGTAGGGTTTTGTAGATAAACAGCGATAAACAATGACAATCTGTTGTGGAGTTTATGGAGAAAAAAAAAAGCATTTGATGCGAAATAACTTGAGTCACAACAATTATACATAATGGAGGTATGAGTCAGCAGTTGATCATTTGAATAATTTGGGGAAGATTATCTATTTGTGATAATGCTGCTACAAAATGTGCTAACTGCTGCTTTTCTTACTCTATAGTTCTATGGCCTTGAATTACTATTTCAATGACTTTTTTTTTAAAAAGTATGTACCAATTCCTGTTATTTCTTTATCTGGTGTTTATTTTCATTTATTTGATTATTTTTCAAAATTTTGTTTTATTTATTAATTTTTTTCTTATATTTCGCTGATATCAATTCAGGATATGCTCTTTTACGGTCAGTTCCATGACCAACACTTATTAGTTCAATTACTTTTTTGAAAAGGTATGTACCACTTCTTTTTATTTATTCATCTGGTGTGTGTATGTTATTGTGTTTTTTTTTTCCTGATATCAATTCAGGATATGCTCTTTAAAAGTCCAACTACGAATTAATCTCTCCCTTTTTTTTTTGTCTATATTTTTGTTTTATAATTCTCATAATTCTCTCTAACTTCTCCAAGTCAAGTTTATTTCCCTAACTTTTAGTATTCTCCCCTTGATTATTGTTTCGTTTGATATACTTTCGCTCATATCCAAGGGAGGAAGAAGGTTTCCATTATCATTCCGACCTTAAAAAAAAAACTAAAAACAATTATAATGGCTGCAATTACAATTGCTCATTTTCATTTGGGTTAAATTCTTTTTCGCCCTGAGGTAAATTAAGCTCAAAACGAGGAAGCTATTAGACGAGAGAGAGAATTCTCATCATCCATAATGGGCCTTTTTTTTTTTTTTTTTTTTTTTTTTTTTTTTTTTTTTTTTTTTTGGTTAGAGAATGATTCTACACTCCCGGTCATAAATTATATCTCTTAAGTTTTATGCTACACTTGCTTTCTGGAACGTAATTTTTGCTAAGTTCCCTCCCACTTTGTAGTTTTCAGGAAAGAAGACTATTTGTGCTGGGTTTGTCTGCCCGTCCGTACTTTTTTCAGTCCGCCCTCAGATCTTCAAAACTGCTGAGGTTAGAGGGCTGCAATTTGGTATGTTGATCATCCACTCTCCAATCGCCCTACATACCAAATTGCAACCCTATAGCCTCAGTCGCTTTTATTTTATTTAAGATTAAATTTAGCCTCAATGATGCGTCTGGCAACGATATAGGCCAGGCCATCCCCGGGCTGTAGTTAAAGTTTTATGGGCGGCGGCTCATACAGCATTATACCGAGACACCTAAAGATAGATCTATTTTCCGTGGCCTTGATTATACGATGTACAGGAAACTCGATTGCTCCGAAGAAGCTTTGGCGCATTTTTTATTTATTATTTTTTAGATTATTTTATAAACGTTACTCATTTATCATTTTACAATTACTATATTTAAGCAGTTCTTGTTAAGGAATGATAGCATTTAAAATTATTATTGTAATAATACTATTATACAAACTTCAATGAAAATTCATTATAAAATGTCTATTCTTGAACAGTTTCAGTAGACGTCACTGAATGCTGTTAACACTCAGAACACCATTTGTAAATTTCTTTAATAATTTCAGTTCTAGAATTCGAAATCATTAGGGCTACAGAATTATCAGTTACAAAATACTGCTCAAGAATAGACATTTTATAATGAAATTTCATCGAAGTTTGTAGAGTAGTATTGTTTGAAATTATAATAGGCCTTTAAAAGAATTGCTTTAAAATAGTAATTATAGAATATATAAGTTGGGTGGTTGCCATTGCGTTTGTATATGTTTATAGATTAAACCTAATCCTCATCTTGAGAAATATGAAAGCTCATAAAACTTGGTAGTTTTTCTTAAGAATGTATAAAAATATACCAAAATCTGGTCATTGTTTATACTTTCAGGCATTCAAAAAGTATTCAGGAACTGAAATTATTATTATTATTATTATTATTATTATTATTATTGAAAAAAGAAACCCACAAATTCAATTTGTAACTTGTTTACTTCTAAGTATTTACATTTAGTTTTACTCCACACTCGAGTAATTTCAGGCCCTTCTTGTGGCCCATTCTCAGAGATGTTTGGGAGTTAGCCTGGGTCAAGGCCCAGCAGTCTTCAGAAGACTGCTGGGCTTGACCCAGGCTAACATCCCAAACATCTCTTGAGAATGGGCCTCAGAAGGGCCTGAAAGTACTCGAGTGTGGAGTAAAACTAAATGTAAATACTTAGAAGTAAACAAGTTACAAATTGAAATTGAATTTATGGGTTTCTTTTTCAATCTTCAGAAGAAAACTGTAAGAAGTTTTGTTTGGTTCATTAATTATTATTATTATTATTATTATAGGTTATTATTATTATTATTATTATTATTATTATTATTATTATTATTATTATTAATATTCAGAAGATGAAACCTATTCATATGGAACAAGCCCACTGCAACGGCCAATAACTTGGAATCAGATTTCCAAAGAATATGGTGTTCATTAGGAAGAAGTATTACAAGGTACAGGTAAATACAGAAAGAAGAGACACAACTCATCAAAAAAGGATGAAAAAAAAATAACGAAATAACAATTCATGTCTAAGGTTTTTACAGTTTCTAAAAAAATGAATAAACACGAACTTTAAAAAAAAAAAAAAAAAAAAAAAAAGGTCCTGGCCTACTTAGATTCATTCATTATTTTGGAGGACACAAAATTGGCCCTCAGCTCCTCCCTAAGCCACTTCATAAATACGGAAACGGTAATGCAACACGAATTATCTCCTCCTAATGAAGATCGTTATGACGTCCATTATTCCTAACACTAAAATTCAGGCCGCTTTTATCTTAATGGCGAATTCATGCAAGTTTTTTTTTCTTTTTCACAGAAGTGTAATTACTGTGATTGAACTCTGGATAAAAGAAATTCCTTGCATTTAGCTACAGCCATTTTCAAAACAGAATCCGTGGGTGGTACTCTAAGTCAAGTACTTGATTTTATAACGTAGTATTTTTCAATTTGTGATAATTAATAAATTAAAATTCAATGGCATGATTTTGGACGGGATACGCATACGTTTTTTCTATCATTGTTTCGGACGATGTTATTACATTTGCTCTCCAAGTTGAATAACTTCATAGCCAACATCAAATTCCTTATTTAAAATAGTCAGTTATAATATAATAAGGTTGGTTAGTCTGTTGATGGATGAGCCAGGAACTGAACAGTATTTTTCAGAAAGAAATTTTCCTTCAAAATGAATAGTTGAAATCCTACCCTCGTCAAATACCCACAACTGAGAAAAATAATAGTGGCAAAAATCAACAAAGCCTGAGAGAGTTTATATACGTATTCCCTGGAGATGAGAGATACTATATGACTCCAGTGCATTAACAAGAACCGTATTTCAAAGATATTCTCTTTCCTTCCTACTATCAATATCATATCATCTCGTCTTTTTTTATCGTCCATATTCTATCTTCGGTTTTCATTTCTCCGTCCACCAGCGCCTCGTATTATGTGCCATCTTCCTCTTCCTCCTACCTCCTCCTCTCCTTCCTCCTCCTCCTATTCCTTTTCCGATTCTCCTGATACCTCCCCTTTCCTAAATCCTTCTTCCGTCCTCCTCCTCCTGCCCTCTGCCTCTTCCTCCTCCTCCTTCCTCCTTCCTCCTCCTCCTCCCTCCTCCTACCTTTTCTCGCTCCTCTGCCTCTTCTTCTTCCTCCTCCTATCCTCCTTCCGCCTCCTAAGGCCTCCTCCTCTTACTCCGCCATCCTCCCTCCTCCTCAAATCCCCTCATCCTCCTAAGGTAAAAATTTGCCACAACTAAAAAAATGAAATAGGTAAATGTGCCATACCTAGAATGGCTAGAGGATGATTGCAGAAGATCTACAATTCCAAAAATATTGCAAAAACCTAAAAGAAGGAAAAGGATGTAGTTCGACAAAAAAATTCATAAATATATGCACCCTGTAGCCATGAAACATAATCAAATAAATAACCAATCAAGTAATAAAATCCAAAATAAGAAAGAAACAAATAAAGAGAGGAATGAAGAATATCAGGTAAAAGAAAAAAAGCAAGCCATCAACGAGATATGCAGAGGGTGTCAGCAGAAAATTTCAAAGCATCAGCTCCAAGATTCTACTCAAGAGATAATAACTGTTTTTATTATGCAAGAGGATATTGCAGATATGGAGAAATTGCAGATTCATACACAAAATGAATAATTATGATGAAGGAAGAACATTATAATGGAAAAGTTGGATTTTTTTAATGTCAAGAATTTTCTGGAAATGAAAAAAAAAGAACATACCAGAACAGGAAAGAGACATGGGAAAATCCTTATTATTACCAATATTAAATGAAGGAGAAAACACCCGCAAAACCATCATAGTGATGAATGCGCAGGGTTTAGTTACGAGTAACTCAAAAAGAAAAATAGATGTACTTAGAAAGAACTAACCCAAATTGAAAAGAAATAGATATAATGAATATAAGTGAAACCTGGTATTCCCAAGAGACTGGGAATGATGATCAAAATAAAAGGGTTCCAAACATATAGATCAGATAGAAAAAATAGGAATCAAGGGGGAACCGCAATATATGGGAAAGACAAAAAACAAGGAATAATATATGAGAAATATAGTAACTCAGAATGTGAACTAATAGCGGTAGAATTTGAATCTGAAAAATTAATGAACTAGTAATATATAGACCTCCTAATACTAAAGAGTTTGACTTAATAATAGAAAAACGGATTGGATGATATATGTAGAAATCACAAGGACTGGACTATTCCTCCTATCTGGAGACTTTCAACTTTCCTTTCGTAGACTGGAAAGAACGAATAGGAGATTGTGGATGTACTTATACATATAAAAAAGAGAGTAATAGTATGCAGAAGATAAGAGGAAATTCGAAAAGCTATTAGATATGCTACTAGAATACAACATTCACAAATAAATCACCTGCCAACAAGAAAGGAAAATACTTTAGACCTAGTATTTGTGAACGAGATGATTATGTTAAAGAAATAATAGTTTATAATGCGAGTATTTCAGACCATAATGTCATAGAATTAACAGTCCATTCCAAAGCAAGTGAAAACCGAGATAAGCAAGAAATGAAAAAGTGGGAAGGATATGGAAAATACAACTTCTACAGTAAAAATATAAAATGGTCAGAAATAAATGAAGAATTAAACAAAGATTGGGATAACATTTTCGTAAGTGATGACATAAGGGTAAATACGGAGATATTATATAAAATATTAGAGAAAATAGTGGATAAATATATACCGAGAAGAAAAGTAAAACATCAGTCATGCATACCAAGAGACAGAAGGATCTTGTTCCAGAAAATCAGAAGTGGAAAAAAGGTCTTGCAAAGAAAAAAATGCATGGAATGTTATAGAACTAAAAAGTAAGATAGAAAATGCAGAACAAAAGATTATACAATCAAAAGAAAATGAAAAAACGGGACTTGGAAGAAAAAACCCTATTAAATATCAAGCAAAACCCCATACTATTATACTCATATGCGAAGAAGATGAATAAAAGAAGAATAGAAATAGGCCCTCTAAGAATTGAAGGGAGATTAACGAATGAAAAAAAGGAAATTTGCAACATATTGGCAGAACGATATAGGAGAGAATTCACCCCTAGAATAGATAATGAAGATAATGATATAGAAGTAAGGGATGAAAATATGAATATTTAGCTGACATAGATATTATGAAGCTGATATTGTGTAGAGCTATTAATTGAAATTAACAAAAAATGGAGCTGCTGGCAGGGCCCGATGGAGTGCCTGCTATTTTGTTAAAGAAAGTATTTCATTCTATCGCAAAGCCACTTGCAATATTATTAAGACAAAGTGTAGATACAGGCAAGATTATGATGAGCACAAATTAGCATATATTACCCCTACTTTCAAAAGTGGATCAAGACTAGAGGCAAGTAATTATAGGCCTGTGAGTCTAACATCACATATTATGAAAGTGTATGAAGGGTAATGAAGAAAAATATTATGAAACATTTAATAAAAAATAATTTGTTTAATAAAGGACAACATGGTTTTCGTACCCGAAAAAGCACGCAAACCCAACTGTTAGTCCACCGTGAGAACATATTCAAAAATATGAAAAGCGTGAAATGAAACAGATGTGGTTTATCTAGACTTTGCAAAAGCTTTTGACAAAGTAGACCATAATATATTAGCGAAGAAAATTAGAAAACACAATATTGTGGATAAAGTAGGAAGATGGTTAAAAGAATTTTTACACAACAGAAAACAGATAGTTATTGCAAACGACGAGAAATCGGATGAAGCCAAGGTAATATCCGGGTGTGCCACAAGGTATGGTAGCTGCAATACTGTTTGTTATTATGGTTGAAGACATAGACAGTAATTTTAAGGATTCGGTAGTGAGTAGTTCGCAGATGACACAGGAATAAGTAGAGAAATTACTTGTGATGAAGATAGGAACGCTCTACAAAGAGACCTTAACAAAGTATATGATTGGGCAGAGGTAAAATAGGATGGTATTTAACTCTGATAAATTTGAATCAATAAATTATGGAGACAGAGAAAGAAAGCATAATATGCATATAGGGACCTAATAATGAGACAATCACAAATAAGGAAGCAGTTAAAGACCTTGGTGTGATGATGAATAGGAAACATGTTATGCAATGATCAAAATAGCAATTCTGTTGGCAAAAAATGTAAAGCAAAACGGGAATGTTGTTACGGCCACTTCAAAACAAGAAAAGCTGAACACATGTTATTAGCTTTATAAAACATATGTTCGTAGTCCACTCGAATATTGCAATATGATATGGTACCCACACTATCAAAAGGATATTGCACAAATAGAGAGTGTACAAAGTCCTCCTTACAGCTAGAATAGAAGAAGTTAAAGACCTTGACTGCTGGGAAAGACTACAATCCTTAAAATTACATAGTCTAGAAAGGAGAAGAGAACGCTACGATGATAATTCAGGCATGGAAACAGATAGAAGAATAGCAGAAAATATCATGGAACTAAAAATATCAGAAAGAGCAAGCAGAGGTAGATTAATAGTGCCCAAAACTATACCAGGAAAAATAAGGAAAGCACACAGGACATTAATCCACTACGCACCAGCATCGATAATGCAGCGTCTATTCAATGCTTTGCCAGCTAATCTGAGGAATATATCAGGAGTGAGCGTAGATGTGTTTTAGAATAAGCTCGACAAAGATCTAAACTGCATCCCAGACCATCCAAGATTGGAAGATGCAAAAATATACCGGAAGATGTACTAGCAACTCTCCGGTAGGACATTAGAGGTGCCTCACACTGAGGGACCTGGGGCAACCCGAACGAACTGTAAGGTCTGTAAGGTAAGGTAAGGTCAAGCCTCGCCTTAAAATCATTACGTCATTCCTTGGGAACACTGAACTAATGAAAAGCGCCATCTTTGTTTCTCGCCCGAAGGGTTTCGGGAGATGCCAGCCCACCTGCAGGAAATATCGCTCCATTATCGCTTCTCCTTCCTCCTCCTCCTCCCTCCAACATGGAGGAATTTTCCACTCTCTGGCGGTTAATTCTGCGTTTTCTCTTTCTTTCATTCGTCGTCTCTGTCTGTCGTCTCTACTGATTTTTTGCTTCGCTCTGATATGGAATTGATTGTGCTTAAACAATGTCTGCGCAATTCTTACTACTGTGGAGGTTAATTCTGCATTGATCTTTAATTCAATTTTAGTGCCACTGTCTGTCTGGTGATTTTGTTTCTCCGTCTTGTAACTGAATGTGTTTTATACACTGGCTACATGATGATGATAACTTGGGTTTTGATATGACCTTTTTTTTTTTTTTTTAATTGAAACACGAGCTCTGTGGTAAGTGTGTAGTAACTTGAAGTAGAGTTATCACATCAATGTATGCAAAAACGGTTTCATTTCCAGCCTTCAGTGGTAAACAAATATAAGCAAAGTTTTTAAATTAAAGATAAACAAACATACTACAAAGAAATTGTTAAAGTCTTTTATATCACGGCAAAGTATATTTGTAGCATCTTGAAGTAGATTTGTTACAGGGTTATGTAAGCATCATTGCTTCTCCTATGGATTAAAAAAATTATGCTTACTTTTCAATGAAATAAAATAACACACTAAAATAAAATATAAAATAACCCCCAGTGTTAAAAGCTTACTTTCAATAAAGTACAAAAAAGCTTACTTTTTTTTAATAAAATATAAATAAACATGCTATGAAGAAAGCTTTCCCCCAGTGATAAAAAGCTTACTCTTCAATAAAATCTAAAATAACCCACTATAAAGAAAGCTTTCACCCCCAGTGATAAAAAGCTTACTTTTCAATAGAATATAAAATAAACATGCTATGAAGAGAGCTTTCCCCCAGTGATGGAAACTTTACTTTTCAATAAAATATGAAATAACTACCCCTATAAACAAAGCTCTCGCCCAAGTTATAAACAGCTTACTTTCAATAAAAAAAACAATAATTACTTTTCAATAAAGTATAAGATAATCATGGTATAAAGAAAGCTCTACCATCACATAAAAAAAAAAACATCACTTAAACTAAAGAATCTGTGTACTGGCTTTTGATAAATGGACGCGTTTCTCTCATGCTTAAACCTAAAAGTACGATTTATCTTAATTTTTAGTCTTGTTTTTATAACAGTCACCGCCAAGGAACCACCATTATCTTTAAACGGAGTTTGAGATTAATGATTCTCGCCTCGTAACCGAGATGTGGAAATCTCTGCTGGATACGAACGATAATAAAATTAATGGGTATTATGTAAAATATACTTCATTGCTTGCACTCCTATGCATTTTGAGTGATATCGCTACAAGGAGTTTCCAGTAATTGAGTTTAAATTATCGTCAGGTATTTATTTCTCTTTCATGCACAGTTTTTCCGTTGGAATATTATTTTTTATTTATATATTGGATGCCACCAATATTAAACTGCCATTTGCAATTTTTTGTATAATCTTTTATTTTCCCAGTCATTAGGATTGATCTATTAATTCATTAACACGCGCACATGCACATTATATATATATATATATATATATATATATATATATATATATATATATATATATATATATATATATATATATATATATATATATATATATATATATATATATATATATATATATATATATATGTATATATAATATATATATATGTATATATATATATATATATATTATATATATATATATATATATATATATATATATATATATAATATATATATATATATATATATATATATATATATATATATATATATATATATATATATATATATATATATATATATATATAGATACAAAGAGAGAGGGAGAGAGAGAGAGAGAGAGAGAGAGAGAGAGAGAGAGAGAGAGAGAGAGAGAGAGATCTGAACAGGAAACAAAAAGCCATTTCGTACCCTAATGAAAGCATAACTGGTACATTTCCTTTGCTTTGTGCTTCATTAACGCTTTGCCGGGCTTAATTTATGCATAACGTGTATATTAACTGACGCTTAGTGGTATAATACAACGTTTTATCTTCAATTATAACTGAAATATGTAAAGACTAATACTAAATAAAAAGCGGAATGTTGAACATAGTTAAATAAGTAAAAAAGAAAAAATAGCATTACGTTTTACTCTCATATTAATCCTCAACACTTTGTTACTTCAAAGAAATCTCATTACAGAACAACGGAACAATATCCTTAATAAATGCGAAAAAGAGATAAAAGAATAACTAAAGAAGCTTTGCATCATGGTCGGAAGTTATGACAAGAAATTAGTTTTTATTATTTCTTAAACTAACTTTTATTCCGAGGATTTTTCGAATAATGCTCAGACGGATCCTGGTCATTTATGTTTTGTTCTAATATTAGTATTCAGGCGAGATATTTTATTATTAAGGCGAGATATTCAGTCTGCTCCAGGTTCGATACTATGATAAACAAAAAGAATTCAACACCAACAGTTGAAACTGGGGATACGGACATAGAAAGAAACTCTAACAGAACAAAGGTCTATTTACAAGCTTACTAACAAAAGATAAATGCAGAATGGTTTCTCCTATTTACATAACACAGTAAAATCTTACACTGCATGAACTGGGGAAACAGTGAGGTAATGCAAATACTTGCTGACCAGTTTTGAGATGTCGGAGATCTATGCTCGAAGCGGTGGCTTCACAAAAGGAGAACTGTAATTGTAGACGTCTTCTTGACTCCGTATTGCAGAAAATAATGTCTATTCTTGATACTCGAAGGGCAAGAACTCCTCGAAACCTCTTGTAGAACGTTTCTGCTCTCAAGGCTTGCTCAACGACGAAAATACCTTGGTCGTTCTCTCTAACTGGACGATTTGACCAGAATTCGACCAAACTCTTGTGCGCCTTTCCCTCTCTGATTCTTCATCTGTTTCTGTGACTCTCACTGATCTCTTCTACTTCGTCGGTCGTATTTATACGGTGACCTGGGGCGGGGCCTATGGGGGCCGGAGCACGAACGTCACAGACTCCCGAGATGACCAGAACGTCTTAGAAGAATCTCGACGAAGTATTGCATCATATTTCGCTGCATTTTCGGCCGATGTGATGGCGCGTGTCGCGTTCCACAACACTCCTACCAATTCTAGAACCATCATGAGAACAGGCGCCTCCAACACGTGCGTGAATGCCTCTTTGCTGCAGACCTACTTGAAGAAAATGCATTTTCATTTCCTTTAACTTATCATTTGTTGCTATGAAGCCATTACCATGACAATTAGTAATTTCCGCTTTTACATTTTGCTATTTTCTTACAATGATTCCCAGACGGAATAAATTAAAAGAACGATACATGGTGTGTTAATTTCTTAAGAGCATGATCGTAGTTGTTTACTGAATTCTGATTGGTCATTCGGCTTACGGGACTTGACCTTGCTAGCAGTTTCTTCTCATTCATACCAGTGGTTTACTAGGTTGTTGCGGGGGGCGGGGGGAGGGGAAGGTGCGCAACCCTCATATAATGTTGGTGGGACGTTCTATGCAATAATTGATGGAGATGTTGTGGGCTTTGCGTTCATATTGGCTTGGGCGGAATTTGTCCTTGGACTATGCTCAGACCTCCAAGAGGAAGACAAGAATATGGCCGTTACGTAGAGAAATTTTCAATATTATTATTATTATTATTATTATTATTATTATTATTATTATTATTATTATTATTATTCATTAAAACGATTTTTTAAAAAGAGGGTTTACTTCCAGCATATTATTATTATTATTATTATTATTATTAATTATTATTATTATTATTATTATTATTATTATTATTATTATTATTATTATTATTATTATTTCAGACGTACTATCACCTTTTAGCTAATTGGAACGAATATAAGACTATAACTTCATGAAGAGTGCCAGGAAATATATTCTAAAAGACGTTGTAGTGGTCATAATTTTGCAGTTTTACGGAATTCGTTAATAGGCCATTTGTAGTAGGTATAACTACATTTGGCCTCTCTCTCTCTCTCTGTGTTATTATTATTATTATTATTATTATTATTATTATTATTATTATTATTATTATTATTATTATTATTAAAACATGTTTAAAAGAGGGTTTACTTCCAGCATATTATTATTGTTATTAGTTACTATTATTATTATTATTATTATTATTATTATTATTATTATTATTATTATTATTATTATTATTTATTATTATTATTACTATTTCAGACGTACTATCACTTTTAGGCTAATTGGAAACGAATATAAGACTATAACTTCTTGAAGAGTGCAGAAAATATATTCTAAAAGACGTGTAGTGGTCATAATTTTGCAGTTTTAACGGAATCGTTAATAGGCCATTTGAGTAGGTATATTACATTTGGCCTCCTCTCTCTCTCTCGTCTCTTCTCTCTCTCTCTCTTCTCTCTCCTCGGCTCTCTCCTTCCTCTCTCGGTCTCTCTCTCTCTCTCTTTTCGATGTGTATGAAGCGATGTATTTTTGATAAGTGGTCCACTTCCACATGTGTTTAATTGTCTCAGTGAATGACTAAACTAATGGTATCCCAGACATGAAAGAGTCCCATGGCTTTCTTCATAACTGATTAAGTTCCAGTTCTTGAATTTTAATTGCACTGAATCTACAGTTTTTCATGCTTCTACGTTTGCTTTAAGGTCATATTTGCCTGAGAAAAAACTATATCTTTTTTGGGGGTGTCTCACAGTATTGCCACTTCAAATAGGAGAAGATCCTTTCGTAAAATCAATAGGCATTATTTTAAGTATTTTTTAACAGTGAGTTCCCACCTTCAGACAAGTATATACAGTCGAACAGAACGATTAGAATAACGAGAAAATAAAGGACGATTGCTCTTTTAGAGGAAAGAGAGAGAGAGAGAGAGAGAGAGAGAGAGAGAGAGAGAGAGAGAGAGAGAGAGTAATAATGATTGATCATCCATAAATAAATACATATAATCAACAAAATGTAAAAAAAAAAAAAAAAAAAAAAAAAAAAAAAAAAAAAAAAAAAAAAAAAAAAAAAAAAAAAAAAGAGTTAAGAGACAGAAAATTTGATAAAAGAAGAAAATTCAGACAAAAGAAAATCGAAGAGAGAGAGAGAGAGAGAGCGAGAGAGAGAGAGAGAGAGAGAGAGAGAGAGAGAGAGAGAGTATAATGAATGACTATCTGCCCATCTATCATAC
>NC_061110.1:3356757-3358767 GCF_015104395.2 Macrobrachium nipponense | reverse complement strand
CCACAACACTCCTACCATTCTAGAACCATCATGAGAAACAGGCCCGCCTCCAACACGTGCGTGAATGCGTCTTTGTTGCAGACCTACTTGAAGAAAATGCATTTTCATTTCCTTTAACTTATCATTCGTTGCTATGAAGCCATTACCATGACAAATAGTAATTTCAGCTTTTACATTTTGCTATTTTCTTACAATGATTCCCAGATGGAATAAATTAAAAGAACGATACGCCGTGTGTTAATTTCTTAAGAGCATGATCGTAGTTGTTTACTGAATTCTGATTGGTCATTCGGCTTACGGGACTTGACCTTGCTAGCAGTTTCTTCTCATTCATACCAGTGGTTTAATAGTGTGTGTTGGGAGGGGTGGGGGGAGGTGGCGCACCCCCTCAATAATGTTGGTGGGGACGTTCTATGCAATGATTAATGGGAGATGTTGTGGGCTTTGCGTTCATGTTGGCTTGGGCGGAATTTGTCCTTGGACTATGCTCACACCTCCAAGATGAAAACAAGAAGATGGCCAATTACGTAGAGCAATTTTCAATATTATTATTATTATTATTATTATTATTATTATTATTATTATTATTATTATTATTATTATTATTATTATTATTATTATTATTAAAACATGTTTAAAAGAGGGTTTACTTCCAGCATATTATTATTATTATTATTATTATTATTATTATTATTATTATTATTATTATTATTATTATTATTATTATTATTATTATTTCAGACGTACTATCATTTTAGCTAATTGGAACGAATCTAGACTATAACTTCTTGAAGAGTGCAGGAAATTTATTCTAAAAGACGTGTAGTGGCCATAATTTTGCAGTTTTTGTTTTAACGGAATTCGTTAATAGATCATTTGTGTAGGTATGCTACATTTGGCCTCTCTCTCTCTCTCTCTCTCTCTCTCTCTCTCTCTCTCTCTCTCTCTCTCTCTCTCTCTCTCTCTCTTCTCGATGTGTATGAAGCGATGTATTTTTGATAAGTGGTCCACATGTATTTAATTGTCTCAGTGAATGACTAAACTAATGGTATCCCCCAGGCATGAAAGAGTCCCATGACTTCTTCATAACTTGATTAAGTTCCAGTTCTTGAATTTTATTACATTGAAATCTACAGTTTCATGCTTCTCTCTGACCATCTACGTTGCTTTAAAAAGGTCAATATTTGCTAGAGAAAAACTATCTTTTTTGTGGGGGTGTCTCACAGTATTGCCACTTCAAATAGGAGAAGATCCTTTCGTAAAATCAATAGGCATTATTTTAAGTATTTTTTTTCCAGTGAGTTCCCATTCAGACAAGTGTATACAGTCGAACAAAAGCGATTGGAATACGAGAAAAATAAAGGACGATTGCTATGAGAGAGAGTGAGAGTGATCATCCATAAATAAACATATAATCAACAAAAAAGTAAAAAAAAAAAAAAAAAAAAAAAAAAAAAAAAAAAAAAAAAAAAAAAAAAAAAAAAAAAAAAAAAAAAAAGTTAAGAGACAGAAAATTTGATCATTGAAGAAAATTCAGACAAAGTGAAATCGAAGAGAGAGAGAGAGAGAGAGAGAGAGAGAGAGAGAGAGAGAGAGAGAGGAGAGAGAGAGAGAGAGAAAGAGAATGAATGACTATCTGCCATCTATCATACAGCTTAGGCTTACTTGGAGCCAAGAAACGAAAAACTGAGATTAGATTTTTTTGGAAGATTGATAAGATAAAAACTAATAGAAAATAAGTCCCGGTGTTATAATATCTCTTTTTACACGTTGTTATTATTATTATTATTATTATTATTATTATTATTATTATTATATTACTAATATTCCTCATTCTTGCTACTTCTCGTTTGTACTGGCCACATCATTTAAATTGATCATCAATTTAAGAATAAAAAATCACTATCAAAATTTCTTCTAAGACTAAAAAATTATTATATCGAAAGGGATTTACCAGAATGTATCCTTCGGTAACGTATCGTTCGAAGATCAGAATTTAAATTATGAAGA
>NC_061110.1:3341757-3351757 GCF_015104395.2 Macrobrachium nipponense | reverse complement strand
TCCTGGAGATCGCATAATGGATTTTTTTCCGTCTGACTTAATTATTTTCTCAGCTGAAAGTATAAAAAAGTAAAAAAAAAAAAAATAAAATACGTCAAAGTTTCTTCAGTGTAATCGTGTTTTATGTATAAAACCGTCAACTATTACCGGGCCCGGGCCCGGCTGCCGGCAGCTCTCCAGTTGCTCACCAGACGCGGTAGAGTGAGGGTGCATTGCGTGGCTCCGGGAAGCGCTGCCAGATGCACGATTCATAGCTAACTTTTACCTTAAATAAAATTTTTAAAACTACTTAAGCCTCAGTAGTATTTTAGATATGAGTGCGGACAGAACACTATAAAGAGTCACATAACAGACTTAGCTTAATAAGACCATGATGAAGGTTCATTAGAAAATTTCAGTAATGTAGTAAATAAGATAAAAATATTCATTTGCATAATTAAATTGGCTAGACTGTTCAAATAAATTTCCTGATGTCATGCTATTGTATTTTGTTAACCTACTTACATTTTTATCTATTTATCTATTTATTTTTTTATAAATTTAATTACTTATAATGTAAAAGAAACTCCTGATAATGTGATGCAATTGGATTTTGGTAACCTACTTGCATTTTTATTTATTTATCTATTTATTTTTTAATAAACTATTTATCTGTTCGTTAATGAATTTTACATATTTTAATTACTTATAATGTAAAAGAAACTCCCTGATAATGTCATACAATTGGATTTTGGTAACCTACTTACATTTTTATTTATTTATCTATTTATTTATTAATAAACTGTTTATCTGTTCGTTAATAAATCTTACATAATTTAATTACTTATACTGTAGAAGAAACTCTATGATAATGTGATGCAATTGTATTTTGGTAATCTTTATTTGTCTATTTGATTTTTAATAAACTATTTATCTGTTGGTTAATTGATCTGTTTTTCGAATAATTTATCTCATCTTTCTGTATTTCCATTTTATTTCTGTTAATTCTTTTGCATGAACGTCATGTTCTTTGGAATCCTCAATTTCAAGTCAGTGACTCATAATAATAATAATAATAATAATGATAATAATAATTTATAATAATAATAATATTATAATATCTTTCGTATAATGAATTTCAAGTCAATGGCGCATAATAATAATAATAATAATAATAATAATAATAATAATAATAATAATAATAATAATAATAATAATAATAATAATTTTATCTACCATTTCTTTCAAGGTATCACCTCCCTTCACCTCCCATGATATTACCAATCACAACTTTTCAGAGAACCCATCACCTAATATAAGAGTGGCACTAGCCATTTCATTAAGATCAGAATCCCTTCGCCAACGATATCAGAAAGTCATCAGATATGCAAATAACTGTCCGTGTTTTCACTTTGTTTTTCAAACCTCGCATATCGGAATGGAAAATGTGAGTACAATTAATCAAAGAAAGAAATTAATATTTTTTGACTTCGATCTCTCAACACATCAGAAAGCTGTGAACACTTAGACAAGAATTTGTATTTTCAAAATAATGACAATGTAAATGAATTTTTTTATAATATGTATTTTAGATATTTTACGTTAAATATCCCTTGCGACACAGAAACTTATGAAAACTTAGACAATAATTTATATTTTTAAAATAATGACAATGTAAATAAATTTTTTTTTATGATATGTATTTTTGATATTTTACGTTAAATATCCCTTGCGACACAGAAACTTGTAAAAATTAGACAAGAATTTGTATTTTTAAAATAATGGCGATATAAATAAATTATTTTATAATATGTATTTTAGATATTTTACGTTAAATATTCATTGCAATACACAGAAAGCTGTGAACACTTAGAGAAGAATTTGTATTTTTAAAATAATGGCAATGTAAATAGATTTTTTATGATATGCATTTTAGATATTTTACGTTAAATATCCCTTGCAATACACAGAAAGCTTTGAACACTCAGACAAGAATTTGTATTTTTAAAATAATGGCAATGTAAATAGTTTTTTTTATAATATGTGTTTTAGATACTTTACAATAAATATCCATTGCGACACAGAAACATATGAAAACTTAGACAAGAATTTGTATTTTTAAAATAATACCAATATAAATAATTGTGTTATGATATGTATTTGTATTTTTTTAAATAATGCCAATGTAAATAAATTTTTTATAATATGTATTTTATATATTTTACGTTATATATCAGCGACTCAGCAAAGTGAGAAAATTTAAAAATCATGTAAGAATCATGTTTATATTTTCAAATCAAAGGTTTGGATAATAGGGTTTACATTTATTTCTACAAATACTTACGACGTCAGTTATGGAGAAAGACATAATTATCAGATTTAAATATGCCGTCGCTTTTGCATAATAATGTTTTCTTACTTCATTAAAACCGTTCAAGTCTTAAACGACAATTCCTTGATTGTTCGTTTGTTGGTTTAGTGTTTTTCGTTGCATGGAATCAGTGGTTACTTAGCAACGGGACCAACGGTTTTACGTGACTTCCGAACCACCTTCCTTGACCTAAATGATTTTTTTGCAAAACTCTGTTAATTGTCGTCAGCTCTTAGTTAGATTGCTTTAACTTCCTTATATGTCACATCCTTAATAAAACATTTGGCGCAAATCATTAACACTATTTATTTGTTGAGTAACTGTGAAACGTTTTTTTTTAAAGGCATTATTTCTCTGTAATCTAAAAAAGATTGCTTGAACTTCCTTATATGTCACATTCCTAATAAAACATTTGGCGCAAATCATTAATATTATTGTTTTGTTGAGCAATTGTGAAACGCTTTTTTATATAAGTTTTATTATTCTGTAGTCTAAAATAATATATGTTTCCTCCTACCTGAAAGTAATTTGGATTTCAGAGAACTTTGATATCAATAGTTCTGCAAAATCATTGAATTTTTTTTTTAATTTGTCATTTATGAAAAATTGCACTAATCTTGACACGTGAACTCTTAAACAGGTGGACAATATTTTAAGTAAGAAAAAATAAATAAATAAAATTAAAGTGGATGATCTTCAGCCTGGTTAGATCTCAGGAGAAAATTATCACGATTTGAATTGTAGATTGTCAGTTTTCTACAGATCCGGAATAGAAATGAGGGTGGATTTTGGTTTCCTGATATAAAAAAAAAAAAAAAAAAAAAAAAAAAAAAAAAAAAAAATTGAAGGGGGCGGGGGAAATCCCAACAGCAGAGTTAATCCCTTGTTGGATACAATTGATTAATTCATAGTCTCCTCTTACCATAAAAAAGGCGAATGGCTCCATTTTTTATTCTTTTATTTCCTAAGTTAATCTTTTCTCACAAGATTTTCTTCTGAGAGATATTAAGCTGTTCCATTCTGCTCTCTTATCATAATTATTATCTATACAATATTATTAGCAAGAATATTTTTTCTGGATACTTTTTCTGTAGTTATTATTATATTATTATTCCTTGTTTTTTTCTTGCTTTTGTGGTTTTTCTATGGGCGTCTAACATGTTTCGGCCACCTCGTTAGGCCATCTAGAATATTAGTATTATTATTATTATTATTATTGTCAAAAAAGGATGGCAGAACTAAGCGAGTTGATTTGTATATTGTTTTTTTTCTATTTTCCTTACAATTCGCTTCTCAGGCTCAAAAAATTGTAAATGCTGAAGGAAATCTTTTATTAGACAGGATATCAGGTCCAGGTCAAGCAGGGGTCGTCGTCAGTGCCGGTATTATTAAGTAAGCGTAGTCCAGTCGGGCAGGGTCGTCTTTAGTTTAAGGGCTGGTGTTGGTGCTGGTATAGCTGGTATTGCGTGACGTTTCGACCTTCTCGTAGGTCATCTTCGGACGAGTCGGTTGAAGAGACTGTAGCTACAGTCTCTTCAACCGACTAAAAGAGGGTCTTCTACCAAAATGTTATTATTATTATTATTGTTTATTATTATTATTATTATTTTATTATTATCCTTTATTATTATTATTATTATTATTATTATTGTTGTTGTTATTATATTTTATTATTATTATTCTTATTATTATTATTATTATTATTATTCTTATTATAATGTATACACAAACTTAATAAAATTAACAGCAGACCGTGAACGTTCCTCAGAAAACCGCGTATATTATTATTATTATTATTATTATTACTTATTATTATTATTATTATTATTATTTTATTTTATTAGTTATTATTATTATTCAAGAGAATTAATAAAAAACAGTAGCAGGCCATGGAATTTAAACAAACAAAAGACTTAATAAAAATTTACTTCATATTCAATTAAAGAATTGATGATAAATCACCAACATTCAAAATATAGAAGAATCAGAATCATCAAATAAATGTCAGAGTTGCCAACACGATAATCAAGTGGAATCAATCAAGGGTGGTTATATCACGAGCGATATCGTAACGAATCAATTAGAGCCACTAATTTCCATCAAGAAAACAAAGAATGTACATTGTTATCGTTAATGGATAGTTTCACGGAAAATATCATTCATCTCAATAAAGTCAATTTTATCTGCATAGTGGCTAAGCAGATTCGCTTTACATCAAAGGCTGTTTTAATATGAAAAAATCACTTTCAAATTGTAAGTAGATCACTCTTGGAGATTGAGGGATATTCGAGTTCATTGTGGTCATATGTAGAGAAGATCTTTTATATAATATATATATGGAATAATTATCACATCGAACCGTGATCCATTTATATATCAATTCAAGCTACAAATGTCCTTTAATATCTAAATTCACTTTACCTCCCAAAGATATATTTCATCATATGTACCGAAGGGGAATTTTTTAATTGATAATAATTTCGTCCCCCCATGGATCGAACCACCGTCCAAGTGGACGGGGACGAAACAAATCAGGACAGTCAGGTGACGCTATCCAATCAGCCAACAGAGACGCTATAAGTTCATATCGATTCTGACCTTACAAATCACCCTCGATCTGGGCGCTTTCGTAATTAGAATCGATATGAAACCCCGTCTACCATGGTTGGCCAATTCGAGCGTTTGACAGCACGTAGCCTTTTGTTATGAATAATTATCACATCGAACCGTGATCCACTTTATATATCAATTCAAGCTACAAATGTCCTTTAATATCAAATTCACTTTACGTCCCAAATGATATATTTTCATATATGTACCGAAGGGGAATTTTTTAATTGATAATAATTTCGTCCCCCCATGGGATCGAACCACCGTCCAAGTGGACGGGGACGAAATCAGGACAGTCAGTGACGCTATCCAATCTGCCAACAGAGACGCTATAAGTTCATATAGATTCTGACCTTACAATCACCCTCGATCTGGGCGCTTTCGTAATTAGAATCGATATGAAACCCCGTCTACCATGTTGGCCAATTCGAGCGTTTGACAGCACTTTAGCCTTTTGTTATGAATAATTATCACATCGAACCGTGATCCATTTATATATCAATTCAAGCTACAAATGTCCTTTATATCTAAACTTCACTTTACCTCCCAAATGATATATTTTTCATATATGTACGAAGGGGAATTTTTTAATTGATAATAATTTCGTCCCCCCATAGGGATCGAACCACCGTCCAAGTGGACGGGGACGAAATCAGGACAGTCAGTGACGCTATCCAATCAGCCAACAGAGACGCTATAAGTTCATATCGATTCTGACCTTACAAATCACCCTCCCCCCCGATCTGGGCGCTTTCGTAATTAGAATCGATATGAAACCCCGTCTACCATGTTGGCCAATTCGAGCGTTTGACAGCACGTAGCCTTTTGTTTATGAATAATATCACATCGAACCGTGATCCATTTATATATCAATTCAAGCTACAAATGTCCTTTAATATCTAAATCACTTTACCTCCCAAATGATATATTTTCATATATGTACCGAAGGGGAATTTTTTTTTTAATTGATAATAATTTCGTCCCCCCATGGGTGATCGAACCACCGTCCAAGTGGACGGGGACGAAATCAGGACAGTCAGTGACGCTATCCAATCAGCCAACAGAGACGCTATAAGTTCATATCGATTCGACCTTACAAATCACCCTCGATCTGGGCGCTTTCGTAATTAGAATCGATATGAAAACCCGTCTACCAATGTTGGCCAATTCGAGCGTTTGACAGCAGTAGCCTTTTGTTATGAATAATTATCACATCGAACCGTGATCCATTTATATATCAATTCAAGCTACAAATGTCCTTTGTTAATATCTAAATTCACTTTACCTCCCAAATGATATTTTTTCATTTTCATATAGTTACCGAAGGGGAATTTTTTAATTGATAATAATTTCGTCCCCCAATGGGATCGAAACCCACCGTCCAAGTGGACGGGGACGAAATCAGGGACAGTCAGTGACGCTATCCAATCAGCCAACAGAGACGCTATAAGTTCATATCGATTCTGACCTTACAAATCACCCTCGATTCTGGGCGCTTTCGTAATTAGAATCGATATTGAAACCCCGTCTACCATGTTGGCCAATTCGAGCGTTTGACAGCACGTAGCCTTTTGTTATGAATAATTATCACATCGAACCGTGATCATTTATTTATATCAATTCAAGCTACAAATGTCCTTTAATATCTAAATTCACTTTACCATCCCAAATGATATATTTTCATATAGTACCGAAGGGGAATTTTTTAATTGATAATCAATTTCGTCCCCCCATGGGATCGAACCACCGTCCAAGTGGACGGGGACGAAATCAGGACAGTCAGTGACGCTATCCAATCAGCCAACAGAGACGCTATAAGTTCATATCGATTCTGACCTTACAAATCAACCCTCGATCTGGCGCTTTCGTAATTAGAATCGATATGAAACCCCGTCTACCATGTTGGCCAATTCGAGCGTTTGACAGCACGTAGCCTTTTGTTATGAATAATTATCAAACATCGAACCGTGATCCATTTATATATCAATTCAAGCTACAAATGTCCTTTAATATCTAAATTCACTTTACCTCCCAAAATGATATATTTTCATATGTACGAAGGGAATTTAATTGATAATAATTTCGTCCCCCCATGGGATCGAACCACCGTCCAAGTGGACGGGGACGAAATCAGGACAGTCAGTGACGCTATCCAATCAGCCAACAGAGACGCTATAAGTTCATATCGATTCTGACCTTACAAATCACCCTCGATCTGGGCGCTTTCGTAATTAGAATCGATATGAAACCCCGTCTACCATGTTGGCCAATTCGAGCGTTTGACAGCACGTAGCCTTTTGTTATATAATTATTCACATCGAACCGTGATCCATTTATATATCAATTCAAGCTACAAATGTCCTTTAATATCTAAATTCACTTTACCTCCCAAATGATATATTTTCATATAGAAAAATATATCATTTGGGAGGTAAAAGTGAATTTAGATATTAAAGACATTTGTAGCTTGAATTGATATATAAATGGATCACGGTTCGATGTGATAATTATTCATAACAAAAGGCTACGTGCTGTCAAACGCTCGAATTGGCCAACATGGTAGACAGGGTTTCATATCGATTCTAATTACGAAAGCGCCCAGATCGAGGGTGATTTGTAAGGTCAGAATCGATATGAACTTATAGCGTCTCTGTTGGCTGATTGGATAGCGTCACTGACTGTCCTGATTTCGTCCCCGTCCACTTGGACGGTGGGTCGATCCAATGGGGGGACGAAATTATTATCAATTAAAAAAATCCCTTCGGTACATATATGAAAATATAATCATTTGGGAGGTTAAAGTGAATTTAGATATTAAAGGACATTTTGTAGCTTGAATTGATATATAAATGGATCCACGGTTCGATGTGATAATTATTCATAACAAAAGGCTACGTGCTGTCAAACGCTCGGAATTGGCCAACATGGTAGACGGGGTTCATATCGATTCTAATTACGAAAGCGCCCAGATCGTGGGGGATTTGTAAGTCAGAATCGATATGAACTTATAGCGTCTCTGTGGTCTGATTGGATAGCGTCACTGACTGTCCTGATTTCGTCCCCGTCCACTTGGACGGTGGTTCGATCCCATGGGGGACGAAATTATTATCAATTAAAAAATTCCCCTTCGGTACATATATGAAAATATATCATTTGGGAGGTAAAGTGAATTTAGATATTAAAGGACATTTGTAGCTTGAATTGATATATAAATGGATCACGGTTCGATGTGATAATTATTCATAACAAAAGGTACGTGCTGTCAAACCGCTCGAATTGGCCAACATGGTAGACGGGTTTCATATCTTGATTCTAATTACGAAAGCGCCCAGATCGAGGGTGATTTGTAAGGTCAGAATCGATATGAACTTATAGCGTCTCTTTTGGCTGATTGGATAGCGTCACTGACTGTCCTGATTTCGTCCCCGTCCACTTGGACGGTGGTTCGATCCCATGGGGGGACGGAATTATTATCAATTAAAAAATTCCCCTTCGGTACATATATGAAAAATATATCATTTGGTTGGTAGGTAAAGAATTTAGATATTAAAGGACATTGTAGCTTGAATTGATATATAAATGGATCACGGTTCGATGTGATAATTATTCATAACAAAAGGCTACGTGCTTGTCAAACGCTCGAATTGGCGGAACATGGTAGACGGGTTTCATATCGATTCTAATTACGAAGCGCCCAGATCGAGGGTGATTTGTAAGGTCAGAATCGATATGAACTTATAGCGTCTCTGTTGGCTGATTGGATAGCGTCACTGACTGTCCTGATTTCGTCCCCGTCCACTTGGACGGTGGTTCGATCCCATGGGGGGACGAAATTATTATCAATTAAAAAATTCCCTTCGGTACATATATTGAAAATATATCATTGGGAGGTAAAGTGAATTTAGATATTTAAAGGACATTTGTAGCTTGATGATATATAAATGGATCACGGTTCGATGTGATAATTATTCATAACAAAAGCTACGTGCTGTCAAACGCCCGAATTGGCCAACATGGTAGACGGGGTTTCATATCGATTCTAATTACGAAAGCGAAACCCAGATCGAGGGTGATTTGTAAGGTCAGAATCGATATGAACTTATAGCGTCTCTGTTGGCTGATTGGAGATAGCGTCACTGACTGTCCTGATTTCGTCCCGTCCACTTGGACGGTGGTTCGATCCCATGGGGGGACGAAATTATTATCAATTAAAAAATTCCCCTTCTGGTACATATATGAAAAATATATCATTTTTGGGAGGTAAAGTGAATTTAGATATTAAAGGACATTTGTAGCTTGAATTGATATATGGATGGATCCCGGTTCGATGTGATTAATTATTCATAACAAAAGGCTACGTGCTGTCAAACGCTCGAATTGGCCAACATGGTAGACGGGGTTTCGATATCGATTCTAATTACGAAAGCGCCCAGATCGAGGGTGAGTTGTAAGGTCAGAATCGATATGAACTTATAGCGTCTCTGTTGGCTGATGGATAGCGTCACTGACTGTCCTGATTTCGTCCCCGTACCACGTTGGACGGTGGTTCGATCCCATGGGGGGACGACATTATTATCAATTAAAAAATTCCCCTTCGGTACATATATGAAAATATATCATTTGGGAGGTAAAGTGAATTTAGATATTAAAGGACATTGTAGCTTGAATTGATATAAAAAATGGATCACGGTTCGATGTGATAATTATTCATAACAAAAAGGCTACGTGCTGTCAAACGCTCGAATTGGCCAACATGGTAGACGGGGTTTGTTTCATATCGATTCTAATTACGAAAGCGCCCAGATCGAGGGTGATTTGTAAGGTCAGAATCGATATGAACTTATAGCGTCTCTGTTGGCTGATTGGGATAGCGTCACTGACTGTCCTGATTTCGTCCCCGTCCACTTGGACGGTGGTTCGATCCCATGGGGGGTGGGACGAAAATTATTATCAATTAAAAACCAATTCCCCTTCGGTACATATATGAAAATATATCAATTTGGGAGGTAAAGTGAATTTAGATATTAAAGGACATTTGTA
>NC_061110.1:3329257-3331757 GCF_015104395.2 Macrobrachium nipponense | reverse complement strand
CGTATCGCATCATGTTTCTTCTAACCGTCTACCCACTAGGGCTAATTTTTTGCATAAAAAAATGCGGTAGGGAGTTTTATTTCCTCATTTTATCTGGTCATTAGGAGAAAAATTTTGCTATTCATAATAGACACGTTCATCGGCTCTCAGGAACTTCATACCTGTACATATGAAGCTTCAGTCAAATTGCAATTTCATCCTTATTTGACTCATCAAAGACAATGCAATGTAAACCTCCCTCCCGCCCCCCTCAGCCCCCTAACCCACGCACCACCCTTTTACATTCCTGAAAAGCAATGTCCTGTCTGTTCCCAGTTCCTCTGTCCACAAGAGCTTCAAATGTGGTATTTTCTTTTAATCCTGTTACCTATGGCTGACGCTCTCTCTCTCTCTCTCTCTCTCTCTCTCTCTCTCTCTCTCTCTCTCTCTCTCGTCTTTCTGTCGAATACGTACTGCTTATTGAGTTATTGAACTCCGATATTGGATAAACTATTCGCTAAGAAGGTTAGTAGAAGTCCTACTGAGTTTGGGACGAGGGGATATAATATGAAGAGTGGGAAATCTGTCATAAAATTTGGACGTCTTTTGGGCGCAGATTTCGTCAGATAAAAAAAAAAAAAAAAAAAAAAAAAAAAAAAAAAAAACCAAAAAAAAAAAAAAAAAAAAAAAAAAAAAAAAACTTGCGATATGCACTTCGCAACGAGAAATGGTTGATCAGTCAGTACGAAATACCCGGTTAAAAAAATCTGGATAAGAAATGAATCAAATTGCCATTTTTTTCATAAACTTACTTTTATAAAAGTAACATTTATTTACGATGCAATAGTTAACGGCCATACTTTCAAAATATTTTATTTATTAAAGTAACTTTTTATTTTATGTTTGGGAACCTACCAAGTCATTTGAAATATTTGCCAATGTTAGGAATTCAGATACGAAAAATCTCCTTTACAATTAAGGTTTCATTTGGAGTAAAATAAAAGTGATAATGGTAAATAGTTAACAAAGACTTAAAGATCTTTGTAAATAACGCATTTATAAACGAATAAATCCACAGCTACGCCATTATATCATGGGATCGTGCACAGAAACAAGACTTAGGATTTCGTAAGCATTTTATCAAGACGATTTTAGTTTATGTAATCGAAAACCATTTTTCCGGCTTTGTCTGTCCGTCCACACTTTATTCTGTCTTATTCTGTCCGCCCTCATGATAAAACTAAAACCTACTGAAGCTAGACGACTGCAAATTGACATGTTGAACCATCAACCAATCATCACACCCATACCAATATCACAGCCCTGTAGCCTCAGTAGTTTTTATTTTATTAAAGGTTAAAGGTAGCAATAATCGTGCTTCTGGCAACGATACAGGACAGGCCACTATTAGCCGGCTGAGAAAATTTTCCATGTGCCGCGGATCGTACAGCATCATAACGAGACCGCCCATAAGATAGATATATTTCAGTGGCCTTGATTTTAAAAGCTGTACAGAAAACTCGACTGCGCTGAAGAAAATTCGACTGATTTTTTTTAACTTGTTTATGTTTTTTCGCAAAGTTACTCGAAGCTTTTATTGTTTATCAATACGAAAACTTCAAATGCAACATCAGTAGCATAACATCAAATGCATAAACGTCAAGTCGAGTAAAATAGTTATTATTCGAAACTCTGTTTAACAATCACTCTGATTTTTCGTACCTCCGCCACATCATCTAACATCGGTTCGTAAACAGAATAATAATTTTATCCTGGAATCTGCTGAAATGTTTTCCCGAAACTTCCGTGCAGAAAGGCTTTACAGGAAGGACCATTTATTCAGATTAGTCCAAAATGATTGCAGTCACGTTACCAGTATATTATAATTTTCGTGTTAGGCATTCCTAAGGTATATAATTTAGTCTCTTAAACCAGTGCATCATTACGGTTATCTGATATCTAATGAAATGATTTAATGTGCCTCGCTGTCGAAATTCCCGGTTCCAGAAGTCCTTTATTCCCATCAACGTGGACGGTGGAACAGCCTCCTGCCCATGTGAACTCTCTCGAGAGACTGAGAGATTCCAGCCCTGCGATTGGCTTATCAACAGCCAATCAGGAGCGTTGTAAGGGACTGGCAGTATTCTAATGATGATAAAAGCAAAAATTTGTTAAAACCTGTATTTATATAGCAAGGAAATACTCTCAACAGCATTTGGATAATAATAAAAAAAATATATATATATAGCATGGAATAAGGCTATATCTCAACAGATATTTAGGATACAATTACTCATTTAGAGTTTGCCAAAAAAAAAAAATAATGATTGGCAAAAAGTAATTTTTTTATGTCGCTTATAAAAGTATAATTTTTGGATCTCTTTAGTACCGAACTCTGTTTTATATATGGAGTAATGCTTTCAAGTACATTGACATTTTATCTTGCAATATTTGATGTACTGTTAACTCATTTTTTTTATTAATAAGAATGGTCTCTTCTTTCTATAATTCCCTTTACCTC
>NC_061110.1:3313063-3315563 GCF_015104395.2 Macrobrachium nipponense | reverse complement strand
GCGGTTGGGGAACCCCCCCCCCCCCCCCCCCCCCCCCCACCCACCCACCCCAGTCTCCGATATTTTTTTTTTTTTTTTTTTTTTTTTTTTGAAGAAAAATGAACCATCTGCAATTCAAATCGTGATCATTCTACCCTGAAGTCTTACCAGGCTGAAGATCACCCACATTAATTTTGTATTTATTTATTTATTTATTTTTACTAAAAATATTGTCCACTTGTTTGAGAGTTCCTTTGTCAAAACCAGTACAATTTTTCATAAAGAAGAAGTTACGTAAAATTTCAATGGTTTTGCAAAACTATTGATATCAAAGTTCTCTGAAATCCAAGTTACTTTCAAGTAGGAGGAAACATATTATTTTAGATTACAGAATAATGAAACCTATACAAAAAAGCGTTTCCCAATTGCTCAACAAAACAATAATATTAATGATTTGCGTCAAATGTTTTATTAAGGATGTGACATATAAGAAAGTTAAAACAATGTAACTTAAGAGCTGACGACAATTAACAGAGTTTTGCAAAAAAAAAAAAAATAATAATAATAATTTATGTCAAGGAAGTCACGTAAAGCCGTTGGTACCGTTGCTGAATAACCACTGATTCCATGCAACGTAAAAACACTATAGAAACATACAAACAATCAAGGAATTGTTTGTCCTTCGTTCAAGATAGGAACGGTTTTAAAGAAGTAGGAAAACATTATGTAAAACGGACGACATACTCAAGTCTGATGATTATGTCTTTCTCCATAACTGACGTGCCACGTATTTGTAGAAATAAATGTAAAAGCCATTATCCGAATCTTTGATATGAAAATATAATCATGAGTCTTACATGATTTTTAAATTTTCTCACTTTGCTGAGTAGCTGGTACATAACGTAAAATATCTAAAATACATAAATGTTATAAAAAATTTATTTACATTGGCATTAGTTCAAAAATACAAATACATATAAAAAATTATTTACATTGGTATTATTTAAAAAATACAAGTTATTGTCTCAGTTTTCACAGCTTTCTGTGTATAGCAAGGGATATTTAACGTAAAATATCTAAAATACATATTATGAATTTTTTTTACATTGGCAATATTTTAAAGATACAAATTCTTGTCTAAGTTTTAACAGCTTTCTGTGTCGCAGTGGATGTTCTCGTAAAATATCTAAAAGACATATAAGAAAAAATTATTTACATTGCCATTATTTTAAAATTACAAATTCTTGTCTAAGTTTTAACAGCTTTCTGTTTATTGCAAGGGATATTTAACGCAAAATATCAAAAATACATATTACGAAAAAATTTATTTACGCTGCCATTACTTTAAAAATACAAATTCTCGTCTAAATTTTCACAGGTTTCTGTGTCGCAAGGGATATTTAACGTAAAAATCTAAAATGTATTATAAGAAAATTTATTTACATTGCCATTATTTTAAAAATACAAATTCTTGTCTAAGTATTCACAGCTTTCTAATGTTCGAGCCAGCTACCATCGCAAAAATCCTTGTCGAGAGATCGAGGGCAGAAAATATTAAATACGCGATGTTTGAAAAACAAAGTAAAGAACACGAACGGTTATTTGCATATCTGATGACTTTCTGATATCGCTGGCGAAGGGATTCTCATCTTAATGAAATGACTAGTGCCAGTCTTATATAAGGTGGTGGGTCCACTGAGAAGTTGCAATTGGTAAATTATTATTATTATTGTTGCTTATCACAGTTCCGGGTTGCATCCTGCCTCCTTAGGAGTCCATCACTCTCCTTACTATGTGTGCCGTTTCTAGGATCACACTCTTCTGCATGAGTCCTGGAGCTACTTCAGCCTCTAGTTTTTCTAGATTCCTTTTCAGGGATCTTGGGATCGTGCCTAGTGCTCCCATTATTATGGGTACGATTTCCACTGGCATATCCCATATCCTTCTTATTTCTATTTTCAGATCTTGATACTTATCCATTTTTTCCCTCTCTTTCTCTTCAACTCTGGTGTCCCATGGTATTACGACATCAATGAGTGATACTTTCTTCTTGACTTTGTCAATCAACGTCACGTCTGGTCTGTTTGCACGTATCACCCTATCCGTCCTGATACCATAGTCCCAGAGGATCTTTGCCTGATCGTTTTCTATCACTCCCTCAGGTTGGTGCTCGTACCATTTATTACTGCAAGGTAGCTGATGTTTCTTGCACAGGCTCCAGTGGCGCCATGGAGGAGTGAGTTAGGTCGTCAATGGACTTAAGTCAAGTTAAGCAACATTGGGGCTAGTCAGTCGTTGGATGGGTGACCGCTCTCCTCGGCGTTGATTCCTTGGGAAAGGATCTTTACCATAATTTCCTCAGTCTACTCAGCTGTAAATGAGTACCTATCCCTGATGGGGTAGGGTCCAGCTATGGGTTAAATAGCAAAACTCAGCAATGATGGAAAGAAATGAAGGAATAAACGACAACGACGTAAATGGAACCTCTGGCACCAGAGGAGCTTCGTCCGGCAACCAGGTA
>NC_061110.1:3285053-3302563 GCF_015104395.2 Macrobrachium nipponense | reverse complement strand
TTTTTTATTCCAACGTTGCATAAAAAATACTTCGCTACACCTTCTAAGATCTGCTAAATTTCAGATAGGATACATTAAGAAACAATCTTAAGATTATGAAACCTAAAGCAAATAAACCGACTTACAAAGAAAAAAACATAGTTCTAAAAATCTTAGAACATAGCACCAATCTTGATCGTCGAGTAAGACTGAATGACATTTGTAAATAAAAGTAGAAACTTTAGCCTGGTTATTCACAAACAGACGAACATTTGTATAATCACTTTTTATTTACATTTCTCACAATATTCCATTTGAATATATTTCTTCGGCACGAAAAGTCAATACGCACCAATATTCATTCACATCAAGATTTTCTGCTCTACATTATATTCAGTTTCAAGCTCAATAGGATTTGCAAAGCTTTATCCAGCATCAGCTTCCAATAACTCTATAAAACAGTACAGATATAACTGAGAGAGGGCGAACGGAAGGGAAGGGAATATAAGAAAAATATTATGCACGATCCTCCATTGATTCTTGAGTTTTCACAACCATTGATATTGGATACAAAGGTAAATCTTGAAGAGGGTTGCTTTATCAGGGCTCTTTTTAGAGTATTTATATATTTTGGGCTGTGCAACTTTTACTTACAATCTCTCTTATTTAGATGTTTTAGAGTTTCTCTTTTAACTCAGTTTAGGTAGATTATGTCGTTTTTATAGTGATTTTTTTTATTCATTATTATTTGTCTTTTTTCTTCTTGCAATTAGAGCATTAGAAGATGCAATGAGATATTTCGAAACGCTTCGGCAAAATAAACTGTTGTTTCACATACTTACTACCTTTTGCTGGATATATATATATATATATTAGGGCTGTGCCTTGTATGTATAAGGCGCCCTATGAGGTAATGTTAGACTAGCGATAATCTTACGCTAAGTCGGTTGGTATTGCACTTCCATCTTCAATGGAGTGTCTGGGGGTTTGTAGATCACTTACGAAGTCGGTATTATCTTGTTGGTTATTACGACGATGTGTTAAACTCATGTTGGTTCGGTGAGGAGGTTCTTGTAGAAAACACTAAGTATAAAAAATTATATATTCTTCTGAAGTTTTACATGGTGAAGATCAGGTATGATTGTACAAGTCTTCAATAATAACGATAGCTTGATCGCTTCTGCCAATGATGATGGCTAATCCTATTCCTCACATGATAAAGCTTAGGTAAAGAGGTACAGGTTCTAATGACGATAGCTAACTCTCTTCTGCCCGTCTACCATCCTGTTACAAGTTATGAAGGAACAGACAGTAGTTTTCGAACATATGAACATACATACAAATGACGAACACAAAATGAGACACGCTACAGATCACGTAGGCCGTTTGAATTATAGGTCGGGGTAGTTGTCTCAAGCAGGGAGCTTGGACTAATGTTTATAAACAATTGAATGACTACAGGTGACGGCATGTTATCTTAGCCTACATACTTATTGTATACGTCATCTTAGCTCTCTAGTCTGATCACATTCCTGCAAGCCAATCTTTTATATATATGGACTAACATTCCAGATATTTTTTATTATGTAAACACTTACATCAGCTCGGTCAGCTATCAAAAACCAACCAACTCTGAATATTACTCAAACTTGACTTGCATTTGACTTATGGGAGTGGTGATACAGACACTGTGAATATATATATATATATATAAGAAAATAAAAATTCATGGTACATGATTGATTCAAGTAATAAAATATAAAACAATGATATTGGTAAAATATAGTGATCACGTGATATATAATGATACAGTTTTTCACTTCATCTCATTAAGATACATATGCTACAGGAAATACTAATGTACTCTGATAATTGCATAGAATGAAGATTAACATGATAAAAATCATATTTTAACTGATAACAATTTTCATATATGAATTGATAAAATTATTAATGTTTATGCTGATTGATTCATTGATTTTTATGCTAACTGTTTATGTATCTGATTCATTAATCAATATACAACTTAATTATATAACTGCATAAAAAGGTAACAGATTGATTATAGGCTAACTGATATGTTTATATCATATGTATATGGATTCATATAATTATGATTAATATATGTGCACTTTAAATAGATTCCTATTGCGTACACGCAAAGATATATTTCGATTCCGTTATTTATGTTTATGATCAGTTATATTTACATATAGATTCCTAGTGTGTACACGCCAAAAAAATATGTTTCGATTCTGTTATTTATGATCATTTTATATATAGGATCAGTGCATACACGCATATACTTATATATATATAGGATACATGACCGATTATACTACTTCACTTCTTTTAACTAGCGTTTCGAACAACTTTTCGTCCATTACACAGTTCCAGACAACCACCTATAGCCCAATGAAACGGCCTATTTCACAGGGTTAAAACAGGGAAAATTGCCTGGGTCGGGTCCAACGTTCCTATTTTTGCGCTCATACTTATTCTCTGCATCCTAAGCTACACGATTACGTTCGCGATGAATAGATCATCCCAGCACGAGTCCTTCGCCAGCAAAGTAGAGTTGAATATCCTTCGGGTCGTAATTGTCGGAAGTATGTCCCTTTCGTAGTCGATTCCGACAGCCGCCGGAGCATTCCGCATTAAAACGAGATTAACGACGAGATACGGTGTCCGGTCGAAGAAGTCCATGAAATTCCTTTCACATTGTAGGCGGTTGTTACTTGACTGTAGTCGTCCGCTGCGACGAAACGATTTTTAGAAGTTTGCGATGTGAAACTCTTGTACTGCAGGATACTGTAACCAGGTTCCATTAAGTCAGCCTGCAAGTTTTAAATTATACTTGTCACAAGGGCAAAGTAAACTTCAGACAACATCCAAATACAGGGGAGGGGAGGAGAGCCATTTAGACCAGACTTAACCCACATGAATTCGCTGATATTTTGGAATTCAAAAGAGTCCGCTGTACAAAACTTTTTTATCCATGGCATTAACAATGAGTGAACCTATCCAGGTCTATGATGACTTGTAAAATATCCATAATTATAAAAAATAAATAGATATCATTACGAATCTCAAAGAAAATCGATATACTGGTAGTAAGTTACTAGACAAAAGAAGTGTGAAAACGGGGAGCTATTGTAAGATTGCCAGGCAAACATAAGAGTCAAAAGAGAAGATTAATCATGATTCTGTATTTTCTCTAACAAAAGTTTCATATTCAATTTTCTCGTGCGCATCCTCTGAGGTTAACTTTTAAAACATTATTAATAGGTAGGAGATGCAACGAAAAACCCACTATGTAACTAATTTCTATATAAACTTTGGGTTTTTCAAGAAAATGTAACATTTTTCCATGAATGTGATTTACTGGATGTAATAAGCTAATGTTGCAAGTAAATAATCCATATCCATATCGTGATACTTCTAAATGTCTATGAGGTTCAGAAAAAATTAATTCATTTGATGTTATAGAAATTCTATTTCCTTATCTTGTTTGTTATTAAATTTTAAAATGATTGCAAGTTGCATTGCGCATACCGATAGACACTTGTACCTAACGTCTGCCTTGCCCATGAGAAGTTCGGGCTCTAAGCATTCCTTTCTCCAGTCAATCTGCTTTTGCAAGTGCGAGATGAAAGCCTGTGTAAGCAGATTATTGAGGTTAAAAGGAACAAATACTGATACGGCAATGATGACGTCGTCACTTGGCAGGAGATTGCTCTTGAAGACAGCAAAGAGTTACGTTACTTGCTGTAATAAATACGACTTTAGGATAAATTTATTATCTTTTAATACTCGACCCACACGAAAAGAATGTCTGAAAAAAAAACAGTACCAAAATTGAACAATATATTAGTTTCATGTTGGAAATCTGCATAATTGTAATTATGTTAAATTAAATATTTCCTTATTCAAACTATATGAAAAAGGTTTTCACACAAATTCTATATATATTATTAGCTGTATAAGATTCATATAGGATTTATTTCTAGATAACATTTTCACTTCTAGACTTCCTGACTTTAAAATCTCTTTTATTTTATTTTATTTATTTCATTTATTATTATTATTATTGTTTTTTTTTTTTTTTTTCATTGACTACGAATATAAATCACCGGGACAGACAATATGTCAGTAGGTTTTTGGATATGTATTTGAACTTTTAGCTTATTTGTCATTACTAAATATATACGCATTAATATTTTTGGATATTTAATTAATCTATGGTTACGTTTTGCTTATGATTTTATCGTGATTCCTTTTTATTATTAATCAATTTGTAACCATTCCGACTTCTTACAGAGTGTATTATATTGACTCCACTTGTATCCATATTTATCTTATTTTTTTATATTTATTTTTTTATATATTTTTTTATATATATTGATAAATTATTGGTTGGCTTGAAATATGTGGAAAATAAGTGTTCTAGCGGCGTACCGTATAAGGCTACTTGCGGCATCAATTCTATAGATACAAGATATAAATGATAAAGGTATTTAAAACCGCGAGAACCGCTATAATCCAGTTCGGATCCAATATCACGAGTTGTAACTCGTAAGACATTGACACTCCTATTTAATTATCCGTTATTCTACCAAACCGATTGACTCTGGGTGATAAAATATATTATGGTTTTCTTAATGGAAAGGAATTCACACAACGCGTTAAGGAGATTATTATTGATTACACACCGAGTCAGATTATCATGTGTTGAATTCCATGTTTACTGATTTAGCATCTAAATATTCCTAACGCACTTAATTGCGGTGTTTGTTTTTAGTGCTATTAATTCTATTATAAACGTGTCAAGGAACTATTAACACTAAGAAGTGTTTATTCCCTCTGTCAGACTCGTAATTCTGTAATAATTCTACGTATATTCTTTCAAGGATTGATTTGGCATAGGATAGGCCCTTAACTGACAGGTGTCTTAGTGTGTCCCTTGTTTTCATGACACGTGTTACAATCAGTTATGTGCTTTTTATATCTGTAAGCATTGTAGGCCAGTAAAACAGTGATTTGGCTTTCTGTGACATAGTAGGGAACCCAACCCTGGATGACGGAATGCAACCAGTTTATGACGATTGGTATGAAAGAGATTATTAACTACTACCTGGTCGTTAGTCATCTGCTGTGTTCTTCGGGTTTCCTCGTCACGGACCTACATATAATTACATTTGATTACATTATTCTGATACACATACTTTAAATATACTTTTGCTTTGGGTAGGGTTTCTGCTCGAAGTGTTTATTGTTTTTGCTTAGCCGCTGACCCTGTTTCCGTTTCGAAGTGTTTATTGTTTGGTGTTTATTGTTTTTGCTTCTTATCGCTGTTGACACTTGCTTTGTTCAGTTGTAACAGTTCTGCGCTCCGAACCCAGATATTCAATGCTCGCGATCTCTTGGGTTAAGGAATTTTCTTGGTTTAGATACGGTTTTAACAATAGGCACGGATGTTTCTATAGTTTTTAGTCTCATTAATGGTTCTTTGCATTATGGTGCGGGATTGCGGGATAATGCGTCAGCTATGATATTTGCTTTCCCAGGTAGATATCTTATCTTGGCTCCAAAGACCTGAATGATCATTTGTCACCGAGTTCCTTTTGGACTGTGATTAAAGCCTTTGAAAAACTCGGTAAAGGACTCATGTTCAGTAAGGACTTTATCAGGATAGCCATAGATTATGAACTTAAAATGTACTAGTGTTAAAGATACCTAGCCCTTCCTTGCTTATTACTGCATATTTACTTTCAGAGGGCTTTAGTTTACGTGAATAAAAAAGCTATAGGAAAGAAAACTGTTTATCATATTGCTGAAGTAGTATCCCTCTACCCTTGGCTGAGGCGTCTGTTGCAATAGAAAAAAACTTCCTTATTTAAATCAGGGATTTTTTAAGTTAGGAGCTGCATTTTCCGCTTTTAAGATATCGAACGCCGCTTGATGCTTTTCAGACCATAATAAATCTACGCTCTTCTTCGTAAGATCTGTTAAAGGAGCTTGTCATGACTTGAAGAGTTACATATTTACATACGATTGTAATACCCACTACAGCGCCAAAGTGCTGTATCCCCCTTTTACGTTAATAGGTACCAGAAAGTATGAATAGCCGACACCTTACCATGGACTACTTTAAGACCTTGACTAGACACATAAAACCTAGATAAACATGTTCGGTTTTTAAAAAACTCACATTTAGATATTTTTTACTCTGAGATTATTTGTCTTTGTCTCTGTAGCACTAGCTCTAGTTTATGTGAATGTACTTCTAAGGTATTAGAAAAGATTACAAGATCATCCATATAGGCATGTAGGGTATCCCCTAAAAATCTCCAAACACTATATTGTAATTGGGGTGCAACGTAAGCCGGAGGCATACGTAAAAATTGATAATGTCCCTGAGGTGCTGAAAGAAAACGGTGTGTATGAGGTACAATCACTTAGGTAATGGTATCTGGTAAAAGCATTTAAGTAAGTCCAAGTTGGTGAAAAAAATTATTCTAACCTAACAGAGATAAGATGTCGTCGGTACATGGGCACTGGAAACTATCGGGAGTCGTTTCCTTGTTTAAGTGACAGAATCTACGCAGATACGCCAAGTCCGATCTTTTATGGCATGACATTTTGAGGGAAAAATTATATGACTCCTATTACTAACATTTTTCAACTTCGTCATTTATCTCTATTTTGAAATTTCATTGAGAATCTATACGAAGGTACGTAAATAGCTTATGTTTGTCCTTAGGACCGTGTTTTGTGTTAAATTACATCCGTTTTTTTCCCAGAGATCACTCGGCAGTGGAGAAACTTCCTGGTATTCAGGTAAAAGATAAAAAAAATTTCTCTGCTGAATCACCTCTGCTTGAATGACTTTACGGATATTACTTTAGATAGATTACAGAGAGATTCATCCACGACTGATTGGGCGGGATTAAAAAAATTAGCAAACAATAAAAGAAATGCGATATTATATGTATAGGTTTTTGTGGATTACTATATTAACTTGTTTGCAGCGAGGTCAACCGTGTCTAGGGCTTTGTTCGCGGAAATCGTTATATTTCAGAGTGTCGGAAGGATTAAAATTTCATTTCCCAGCAAAGTCTTTTTTACACGCACTAAGACATTCGAGGTTGCATGCTTCTCGAGATTTTGCGTGCAAAGTGCGACTGCGGTTGTGGGAGAATTCTGTTGGGTCATTTGAACAATGTTACGATTATGAGACAAATGTATAGTTCCTCTATATAAGTTATTATTTGATTAACTGTCTCTTTTTTTTGTTCAAACGGATTTCAATATGTTTGAAGGTTTATAGGATTTTCATTTGATAAACACTGCCTTATTTTGCAGGATGTAAGACAATATTTTGTGTATCCCTAGATGGATATCTTACAATTACACTAGATACAGATCAATGTTTTTTATAACTATAGAGGTATCTGTAATCGGCTCCGCTTATCTGGACTTCTCATTAGGGAAGTTTCGAACAACAGACGGTGAGTCCGTTAAATACAGGATATTACGTGTACTAAAATAATAACACAAGATATTCTAATTTTTACGGCGCTTACAGTCGGGCTTAATCCCCACCATACTTATAACTACTTTTTATTTAAAAAAAACGAAAACCTGCTCTGATTTACTGTACGGTCGTGTGTTTCATAGGAAAAATCCTTTTTTAAATTTTAAATTCAAAAAGATATTTGGATGTATGATCCAACATCGCTTTTTTCCCCACTCTTGCTAGAGTCACTTATTGTGTGGAATTTGCTATGCTTTGAACACTTCGGCAGTTTTTTGACTGACCTTGACCGCTTGACTAGGGGGGTTGACACAGTCACGAGTTTTGCTTGTTTTGATTCTGAATGGGCCTTACTGTTTCTATTTCTTTTTGTAATATTAGGATCCTTCTCTTTATTACCATCGGCAACGTATTGTGTGTTTTTAGCATTATGTTGCTGGTTACGTATAAAGCAATGAATGACGAAACTATTAGGAACTGAGCGATTACTAATAAGACAAGTTATTACTACTGCATTCAAATATTAACTGTTTGTACTTCATTCTTTGCTAAAATTTGAAATAGTGAGGGATCCTGGTCAGCGCATTTAGCCTGATGAAAGTTTTCACAGACATTGTTATTTCCTTGCAATCCAGCCATATTTTAAAAGTTAAGTTGAGTCATTAAAAAAAAAAGAGGTTCGATATTTTATATAACTCAAAAAACTCAAGGCTGAAAACTGCGATCGGGACTTTGCAAAGGAGCATTTATGTCATGACCCGAAATAGTGTTACCTCTAATTTATATAGATTTGTACGGGTGTTCCACTTGTTTTTTGTGTGTCTAATCACTACGGTGCTTAACGACCCTATCCATGCATCTGTATAAATACAGCGTCCACTGCGTAAACGCATATTCACTGTTTAATATGATTTGTTACGTAAGGGATTAATAATCACCCAAAATGATAAAATTAACATAGTATATGATTATGATATTTCAGTAGAACTTCTGGAAACAGACACTCAAAGATAAAAAAACCACACTCGCAGTAGCGAAATCCTCAATGATGTTGATAATTTCTGTAAAAAAGTAAGATTAAGAATGTCTCGTAAACTTTCAAGCCACAGGGAAAATAACGAAACTTCGACCTGCAAAGGAAAACACTCAAAGTTACCCAATCCAAAATGAATAAAAAATTGTAACTTGTTAGCTTGCTTTTGTGGGGAATGTCCCACGGTAGTTCCGATAACGGACACCACGGCCGTGGCGTCCTCCTTCTCTTATTTAGCGGGATGACCTGGTTTGGCTTCAGTTTCCCCGTGCGCGTTGTTTCGATGATTCGAGCCCTTGAAAATCCGATGCTGCAGACGCGTTCGGTTTGTTTCTTGTTCAGTGCCGGAAACGCTCACTAACGATGTTTTCTTGAATGATTCTAATGAGAGACGAAGTTTCCGTTGCCGTAGGAAAAGGACACGTCGGTTTTGTTTCTTGAAGTTATTCACTAAAACGATGATACTAAGTTGGTTGAAGAATCTGTTGCTTTCGTCGTCGTTGAAGAGTTCTTATTGTTTTCTGAAGTCGCTCACTAACGATGATACTAGGTTGCTTGAAGAATCTGCTGCTTCCGTCGTCGTTGACTTCTTATGATACATGATTTATTATTCTGGTTTTTCTTCGTAGACGTTGTAGAGTTTCGTCTGGTACGCTGGCCACCAATATTAGGGGCTTGTGCCTTGTATGATAAGGCGCCCTATGAGGTAATGTTAGACTAGCGATAATCTTACGCTAAGTCGGGGTTGGTATTGCACTTCCATCTTCAATGGAGTGTCTGGGGGTTTGTAGATCACTTACGAAGTCGGTATTATCTTGTGGTTATTACGACGATGTGTTAAACTCATGTTGGTTCGGTGAGGAGGTTCTTGTAGAAAACACTAAGTATAAAAAAATTATATATTCTTCTGAAGTTTTACATGGTGAAGATCAGGTATGATTGTACAAGTCTTCTAATAACGATAGCTTGATCGCTTCTGCCAATGATGATGGCTAATCCTATTCCTCTACATGATAAAGCTTAGGTAAAGAGGTACAGGTCTTCTAATGACGATAGCTAACTCTCTTTCTGCCCGTTCTACCATCTCTGTTACAAGTTATGAAGGAACAGACAGTAGTTCGACATAGGAACATACATACAAATGACATAGTTTCATACGAACACAAAATGAGACACGCTACAGATCACGTAGGCCGTTTGAATTATAGGTCGGGGTAGTTGTCTCAAGCAGGGAGCTTGGACTAATGTTTATAAACAATTGAATGACTACAGGTGACGGCATGTATCTTAGCCTACATACTTATTGTATATGTCATCTTTAGCGCTCTAGTCTGATCACATTCCTGCAAGCAATCTTTTATATATATGGACTAACATTCCATATTTTATTATGTAAACACTTACTATATACATATATATATATATATATATATATATATATCTATATATATATATATATATATATATATATATATATATATATATATATAGATGTATATATATGTATATATATATATATATATATATATATATATACTATATATATATATATATATATATATATATATCTATATATATATATACATATATATAGTATATATATATATATATAATATATAATATATATATGATATATATATATATATATCTATATATATATATATATATATATATATATATATATATATATATATATATATATATATATATATATATATGTATATATATATATATACATATATATATATATATATAGTATATATATATATATATATATATATATATATATATATATGTATATATATATGTATATATATATATATATATATATATATATATATATATATATATATATATATATATATATGTATATATACATATATATATATATATATATATCATATATATATATATATATATATATATTATATATATATATATATATATATATATATATATATATATATATATATATATAATCATCTTCCATTCAAGACCATAATTATGTAAACATAAAGGAATCAGAACTACTGGATCAAAATCCAATGTATATTCTCCTTTGAAAATCTGTAATGGCAGCTTCGTCATGTCGACTGTTAAGGAAAATATACCAGGCAGAAAGTTCATATTTTTCCGCGTAAGAATCTTTTCGCGAAACTTGAAGGCCTGACGCGGACAAAGGTACCAAGATTTATGAAGCTATAAAATTCCCCGGGACGCTGGAAATACGCAAACTCTCGTTAATTTCTCCGTGAAAATTAGTGTTATAGTTAATTCGTGGCGAGAGAAAGAGAGAGAGAGAGAGAGAGAGAGAGAGAGAGAGAGAGAGTAATCTATCAAAGAAAATAGGTCGTGCTAAGCAATACCACACTTGAATATTTCTTATTTAGTTTTCTTGCCAAATATATTAATGTCGAACAGCCTTCTACTTTATCGTCATTGAAATTTCTAATATCTTTTTCTAATAGTGTGTATGTATATATAATATATGATATATACAATATATACATACATACATACACACACACACACACACACACACACACACACACACACACACACACACATATATATATATATATATATATATATATCTATATATATATATATACTATATATATATATATATATATATATATATATATATATATATATAATTGTCCTTAATATACTATAGAATGAGTCTTATTATGTAACTTAATCTAATGATGGAGAGAGAGAGAGGAGAGAGAGAGAGAGAGAGAGAGAGAGAGAGAGAGAGAGAGAGAGAGAGGAAGGGTTAATATCATAGCAAATATTCAGCAAAACTGAGGCTGAAATAAATTTGGATTTAGAAATAGATCCCGTTTCAAAGGGAGTGAAATATACACAGAATTTTTCTAGCATCTTTTCGAACATCGTTTCTGTAACTACCATATGATTTAGTAGTTATTCATTATTACGTTATTATAGTTTTGACAGAAAACTTATGAATGTTGTTATCGATTTTGCTGTCTACTTAGAGGCGTGATTTTAACAATGTATTATTATTATTATTATTATTATTATTATTTTTTTTTTTTTTTTTTTTGCTCTATCACAGTCCTCCAATTCGACTGGGTGGTATTTATAGTGTGGGGTTTCCGGGTTGCATCCTGCCTCCTTAGGAGTCCATCACTTTTCTTACTATGTGTGCCGTTTCTAGGATCACACTCTTCGCATGAGTCCTGGAGCTACTTCAGCCTCTAGTTTTTTCCTGATTCCTTTTTCAGGGATCTTGGGATCGTGCCCTTCCCTTCTTATTTCATTTCAGATCTTGATAGTGCATTCCTTATATTTCTATTTTCTCGATCTTTGATACTTACCTTTTTTTCTCTCTTTCTTCTAACTCTGGTGTCCCATGGTATTGCGACATCAATGGAGTGAATACTTTCTTCTTGACTTTGTCAATCAACGTCACGTCTGGTCTGTTTGCACATATCACCCTATCCGTTCTGATACCATAGTCCAGAGGATCTTTGCCTTATCGTTTTTCCTATCACTCCTTCAGGTTGGTGCTCGTACCACTTATTACTGCAAGGTAGCTGATGTTTTTTGCACAGGCTTCCAGTGGAGGGCTTTTGCCACTGAATCATGCCTCTTTTTGTACTGGTTCTGTGCAAGTGTGGACATTCGCTTGCTATGTGGTTTATGGTTTCATTTTTCGTATTGCACTTCCTACATATGGGAGAGATGTTATTTCCGTCTATCGTTCTTTGAACATACCTGGTTCTTAGGGCCTGATCTTGTGCCGCTGGTTATCATTCCTTCAGTTTCCTTCTTTAGCTCTCCCCTCTGTAGCCATTGCCAATTGTCATCGCTGGCTAGTTCTTTAGGTCTGTCTCATGTACTGTCGCGTGCATTTGGTTTGTTATGCCATTCCTCTGTTCTGTCTGTCTTTCTCCTGTCTCTGTATATTTCTGGGTCTTTGTCTACTTTTATCAGTCTTCTTCCCATGCACTCTTTAGCCACTCGTCTTCACTGGTTTTCAGATATTGCCCCAGTGCTCTGTTGCAATATCTGAAAACCAGTGTAGACGAGTGGCTAAAGAGTGCATGGGAAGAAGGACTGATAAAAGTAGACGAAGACCCAGAAATATACATAGACAGGAGAAAGACAAAACAGGGCCACTGACTGTCAATTCAAGCTTCCAAAGAATATGATGTTCATTTGAAAGAAGTAACAGACGATAAAAATTAAGTACAGAAAGAAAAGATCACTTCTTAAAAAAGAAAAAAAATAACAAACTCAGCTAACAATAACATAGGAAACCGTGTTTATCTTCGCGCATGTACACTGTGAACTCTGCAATGCAATGATATGAAATTAATGTCATGAAATACCGCTCCCCGCAACCGACGATACACCACCCTACGTAACGACCTCGCGGTTAATGAAATGTACCTTAATGGGAGGGTCCCAGTGCCAGCGAGACTTGTGTGCACCGTGTAGGAGAGTGCCTAGTGCGTTAATGAGGATCTCAAAGTGGGACGGGGGTGAATTATGGCGGGCGATTAAGGACACGTATTTTGTTTTTTTTTTTAAACTGTTTACGAGATCTCAAAGTGGAATGGGGGTGAATTATGGCGGGCGGTTAACGACACACGTTTTTTTTGTTTGTTTAACTATTTTTAGAATGGTTTCGTTTCAGTTTAAACTGATAATTTCTGAAAACAATAATCGTCCATTAACCATTTAATGATGTGGGTTAGCTTTTTTCAGCTTTCACGAATAATTTTGCCTAAATGTTCTTTTAGTCGACATAATATCGCAGTTAATATTCCAGTAAATTTAGCAAGTTATTCTTTACCTTTAGTTAGATGAATTAATTCATATTGGTGTGATAGATAAATTTTTACTTTATATAACTGTTTGCTTCTTGTTATTTTCACTCCATTGAATACTATATTCCTTATAAGCTTGGATTTGAAGACAATGACCCCTTTTCTGTGTTTGTTCCATGTGAATAGGTTTCATCCACTGAAATAATAATAATAATAATAATAATAATAAAATAATAATAATAACAATAATAATAATAATAATATAATAATAATAATAATAATAATAATAATAATAATAATAATAATAAGAGTCTTTAGCAATTGACACACATATCAAATAAATGCGAACATTACACAGCGTTCCATTTTGTCAAATTGAATTTTAGTTAAATCGTCTAAAAGTGAAATCAACTTCAAGAATTCATAGTTTGTTTATCTAGGCGTCCTTATCACACTCCCATCTGTACCATTGCCCAAAAAGTTAGCATCTAAATTACTTCAACCCTTTTAGTAAATGAAAAGGTTAGCTGAGGATAAACGATTTTGAGATTGATTGAATACCGGAGATTAAAACTGGTTTAATTATTTTGCAGACAAGTGAAATAAAACTGTATTTTCCAAGGGTCTGTTAAATCCTACTTTCTAAATAAAGCTGGAGTGTATCGCAGCCTTTGAAAAACTGCATTAGATAGATGCTTGATCTGTTACTGAAATGAATACAGGTCAAAAAATACAAATAGCGAATTTTACACTATCAAAATTAATAAAAAATATTATTGGCTATCAAACTCGGGAAGAGAGTTCGTCAAAGCAAGAAACTAAAATTCCTAAATCATAAAATTAAGAAGGTGTGACCCGACCTCCAGCTAACTCGATATGTGTGCAAGATTTTCCGCTTACGCATCATAAGTTGCAAACATCGTGTTTTAACTGTAAATTGAATTAAAACGTGCTAAATCTATGGTCAAAAAGATCGTTTGTTTCTTCCAATAAACGAAAAAGTTTAAATATTAATTAACCGCAATATTTATATTAATGATAACTTTTTGTGTACTGTTTAATTAAAACATGGATATTATTTATTTTTTTACAGGTTCCTTCTGAAAAAATATATCATAAATATCCTATTCTAAAATTCCTGTATCTTTAAATCTTTAACTCGACGCGAAAACTTTTTCAGACCTTTTTAGCCCGTTCCTCAGACCTTTCCTAATCTCCCACAACAACAACAACAAAAACAAAAATAGTATATTATCCCCAAAAACATGAATGATAGAAAGGGAGGAGGACGAGAGTAGGGATGTTAATGTAACAGGCGTCGTAAATATCTCGGGACGGTCGCTTTTATGCATTTTGTTTGAGTACTTTTCCATAAAAGGTTCATGCAACCGCTCTCCGCCCCGTTCATAATCATTGGAATTCTTTCGTCGCAACTGGGAACTTGGTACGGTTTAAGTTTTATATATATACATATACACACACAAATACATATATATATTTATATATATATATATATATATATATATATATATATATATATATATATATATATATATATATATATATATATACAATTTCTAGTTTTATGAAATTTAACTCATTTATGCCATGAAATACAATAAAATAAAAACTTACTTGAAATACTAATCTGTGCTTTAAAATTTTTCTATAGTCATTCCATTGGACATTCAATTTCAATATCTAAAAAATAAATAAATAAATGAATAAAGTCACTCCATGGAATTTGGGTATTTTCAAAATATTCTATTTTAGTATCTAAAAAAATAAAATAAAATCACTCCATGGAATCTGGATACTTTTCTAAATTTTCTATTTCAATATCCAAGTAAACAATATATAAATAAAAATCAACTCCATGGAATTTGGATATATTCTCCCGAACAGTGTTTTAATTTGAGTAAGTGCAAAGTCGATGGATCTGAGATATCCGTCTTCAAATATATGATGTTTCTCGCCCCCAGGTTTGGGTAAACAAGGAAAGCAAAAGACTGGGAGAGCGTGAAGGCTTGAGAGAGAGAGTGAGAGAGAGAGAGGAGAGAGAGAGAGAGAGAGAGAGAGGCGAGGTGGTAGGAAAAAGACGAAGGGAAACAGACTGAATTGATGAGAGAGAGAGAGAGAGAGAGAGAGAGAGAGAGAGCGAGGTGGTAGGAAAAAGACGAAAGGAAACAGACTGAAGTGATGAGAGAGAAAGAGAGAGAGAGAGATATGAATGTTAAAACCAAACATGTCTATGACAAAATGAGCACTGAAGACAACCCTTGGAAGAAAGAAAAGAGAGAGAGAGAGAGAGAGAGAGAGAGAGAGAGAGAGAGAGATACGAATGATAAAACCAACATGTCTGTAACAAATAAGCACTAAAGAAAACACTTGTATGAGAGAGAGAGAGAGAGAGAGAGAGGAGAGAGAGATGAGAGAGAGAGAGAGAGAGGAAATGGACATATGAATGTTAAAACTAACATGTCTATGACAATAGAGCTCTGAGAAAAACACTTGTATGAGGAAAGAGAGAGAGAGAGAGAATTGGACATGAGACTCTTAAAACCAACACAACTCTGTAAAAACGATTGCTTTAGAAAACACAGTGCGATTAGAGAGAGAGAGAGAGAGAGAGAGAGAGAGAGAGAGAGAGAAGTCGTTAAATGTTGAAACTCGAGGCTGTTAGTTATATATATATATATATATATATATATATATATATATATATATATATATATATATATATATATATATATATATATATATATATATATATATATATATATATATATATATATATATTTATGAATAAACCTGATCATGAAGTATATAAAAACGTGATGCTATGTATAAATAAAGGTATTTTTGCCACGAAGGAAAAAATAAAAAGCGAGATAGACAAGTACTTTCGGTCCTGTTCGGACTCTTTACTGAGGCAAACTGATTTTACAGAGAACAACATAGTCAAAAGAAGGCTTGTATATTAAGCCTTCTTTTGACTATGTTGTTCTCTGTAAAATCAGTTTGCCTCAGTAAAGGGTCCGAACAGGACCGAAAGTACTTGGCTATCTCGCTTTTTCATTTTTTTCCTTCGTGGCAAAAAACCTTTATATATATATATTATATATATATATATATATATATATATATATATATATATATATATATATATATATATATATATATGATATTTATATATATATATATATATATATATATATATATATATATATATTATATATACTATATATATTTTAAGTTCAATGTATAATTTGTTTTCTTGATCTGGGTAATAACGTTTTTTTTTAATAGTCATTCTCTTCTCTTGTCTATGCGTGGCTTCAAGTTTTTGTTTACTCTGCGCTATAGTCATTGACTTCACCGATCTAAAAGGAAAAAAAAAACGACACTCGTTCACTATAAATTTAAAAATATAGCGTTGTTTATCTGAGTCAAATAAAGTGAATAATGTATAGTTTGCAAGGATGAAAAAAACCATTCACTTTAGCTGCCATTAAAAATTCAGGAGGACAAATTTGGGAAGACAAGTCATACAAATCATAGAGAAAAATATCCTTAACTCTCTCTCTCTCTCTCTCTCTCTCTCTCTCTCCTCTCTCTCTCTCCATTTTGAGCCTTACCAGAAAGTCTTCACAATGTGCTCTGAAGAATCATTATATAGTTTTCGTAAGTTTCGACGGCATGGTACATTTTTGCATCAATCAGTCAATCAATCATATCTCTCTCTCTCTCTCTCTCTCTCTCTCTCTCTCTCTCTCTCTCTCTCTCTCTCTCTCTCCACACACACACACACCACACACCAGCATGATCAAAATCAGCGTTAATTTCTACCATCTTTCGCAAAATTCTAACGCTGAACTTCATCCCATTATAAATATGCATCTTGCCAAACTTTAGTGTCATGTCAAGTTAACTTTTCTTTGAAGCTGCTGAACTAAATGGGTCTTCCACAAGAATTTGCAAACATAAGCACTTTACTTACCGTAAATTTCTCTCTCTCTCTCTCTCTCTCTCTCTCTCTCTCTCTCTCTCTCTCTCTCTCTCTCTCTCTCTCTCTCTCTCTCTCTGCCTGGAGAGTTATAATGGAAGATACTGATGGAAAACGTTAGAAGGCATATAGAAAAAATGGATATTTGAAAGA
>NC_061110.1:3267553-3275053 GCF_015104395.2 Macrobrachium nipponense | reverse complement strand
AAAAAAAAAGCACACACTCATTTTAATAATTCAATGCTCGTAAAATATTTGATGGGAGTAGGGTCGTGTATTTAGTGAACTTTTCCGGTAAATGTACGTTAGTGGAATCCCACGTGAAAAGAGATTACGTTTATAATGTTTTCACAGATCCTATTAAACAGTGAAGTTGCCAAATCAATAATTACTTTCCCCCCCCAAAAAATATATGCTCTAAAACCACCACATATATTTAAAAGTTTTTCGTTCGTAATGATCAACGCAGCATTATTTTTCGAAATAAAGTTCGCGAAATGATGGTGAAAAGAAGATTAACAGGTTTGGAGTTGCGTAAGCATTTGAGTAAAAGCAGGTATTTTGCGAACATACGTTTCTGTTTTTATCTAAAAATATTAAGTTGGTGGACAAATAAATGATGGAAGCCGAATAAAGCGTGTAGACAGTAAAAACCGAAGTAATTACTCTTTTCACTTGTCATTTTAAACAGCTGAGTTAATTGCATTATTTTTCGTGCGTGAGGGACTGGAAAACGCCAAAGGTAAACAAAGAGGACTCCGTAAAATGTCAGTTTTGATTCTTAATGTGGATTCTCCTCCGGCTGCACGTGACTTCACGACCATTTCACAAGACCCTTTGAATAGATTGCTAAATTCTAAAATAAATAAATAATTAAATAAATGCATAAATAAAATAAATAGAATAAAACTTTCTGTCCTATCTGTGACTCACGACCATTTCCACCAGACTCTGAATAGATTGAAAAATTGTAAATAATAATAATAATAATAATAATAATAATAATAATAATAATAATAATAATAATAATAATACAGCCCTTTTGGTCCTCTCTGCAACCCATAACCATATACATCAGACCTCCTGAATAGCATCAGAATTCTAAACAAATCAGCTGATATGTCTTTGGTATGTGATTGTCCACTTCATTCTCAGCGATAAAAATGTGCATAAAAAATAATATTAGAAAGAATACTCAGTTTACTTTATAGTATTCACGTCTTTCGGTGTATGAAAAAGTTATTTGAAAAATAATGAGCTCATTTCTTGGAAGATACGTCAAGGATTTTGGGATACGTGGCATAAGGCCAAATAAAGCCTAAGGTGAAACCATATCAAGGTGAAAAATGCTTGTGGAAATGCCAGCAGCGGTTAAAGTGGAACATTCCAGCAGCTTATAAAGGAAGAACATCTGTTTGATGTTTGGAAAGCTCGAGTGGAAGATCAGGTTATAATTTTGATCTGAAAAAACTGTTGGAAATTGAAGGAGGTTACGATATCTCAGTATCTTTTTCTCTCATTTATATATATATATATATATATATATATATATATATATTATATATATATATATATATATATATATATATATATATATATATATATATATCTATATAAACATAAATAAACATATATAAACTCTAATCTAGGATCCAGAAAAGAAAAATGTAATTAAATACGAAAACATCATAGCAAGATTATCTCACATGGATGACACGAACGGATATTGGACAAAATTTGCAAATACTATTTCTGTCGTAATTTAAGCTTTCGTTTTGCGAGAAATAATTGTGTGTACTGCACAAAAGACACAGAAAATCCCGCATCAATGGCGGGGGCAGTAAAGCGGTTAATATAATCTGTATTAATTCCCAACCGCCAAAAAATAAATATATAACTGGTTCGTGGCATGGGCTGTAATAGCTCTCTTCCAATATCAGATTCCGAAAGGAATTATATTTAAATGCTTTCTGTTAATCTCTATACACAAAAGATAATATGAGCAAGTTACTTTCAGCATAATCGGTAGTCTGGATACTTTTGTTGATTGAATTTCGTGTTTTGTTAGGCTGTTAATCAGCATAATATGCAAAGTGCTCCATTGTCATTTTGATTTTATTACTGAGGAGCAAAGTTTTCTCAAGTATCACTACAAAGATGATCATCTTAATTAGTACATGAAATAGCAGTTTTTTTTTTAAATTTGTTTAATGGATGTCTAATGCAAAACCCATGAGTACAGAGATCTGAGACTGATGGGAAGCAAAACTAATACATCGCCATACATAAAGCATAGGAATGAGAAAATATATGATGACCAAGAGAAAGAAGTACTGCACAAGGCCTACTGGCAGGAAATATTCCAGATAACGCAGGAAGATAACCAAAATTTCGACAACCAACATGAGACAATAGTCAATGAATTCATTGAACAACATAGACACAGAACGAATCCGCATCATGCAGCCGACATAAACAGACTCAATGATGACTGCCCTCAACAAGGAAAGTAGAATTATGGGAAATCAAAATAATAATTAAAAATTTTAAATACAGGCACCAGGAATAAGTGGAATTAAACAAGGTCATAATCAAAATTGACAGATATTGCACTTGAAAAATTGAGAGAAATATACAATTGGGCTCTCTCAATGGGATATTTTCCAATTATATTCAAGAATGCAATAATGATTTTGATACCCAAACCAGGAAAAGATACGTGCCAGGTAGAGAATTTTAGACCAATATCACTACTAGAAATACCTGGCAAAATATTTGAAAAAATAATAAACAACAGACTAGTGTTGTTCCTAGAAGGTAATCAGCTACACAATAAAAATCAATATGGATTTAGAAAAGGAAGAGGAACCCAGATTGCAATAGCAACAATATATGAGAGCATTGCACTGTCACAAAGAAGTAGATACCTATGCAACCTAGTATGTAGAGATATAACAAAGGCATTTGATAAAGTATGGATACAAGGACTTCAATACAAAATATTACATCTCAACCTTCCAGGCATTTTTGAGAAAATACTATGCAACTTCATCAAAGATCGAACAGCAGCAATCAAGTCACTAAATTACATAGGGAATCCATTCCCGTTACTAAGTGAAAGTCCCACAAGGATCTGTACTCAGTCCAACATTATTCATATTTATATACATCAGATATGACTCCACCACCAGAGTACTGTACTGATGTCTGCTTTGCAGATGATATAACTCAAATAGTCATACACCCAGAAAAACGTACAAGGAGAAGGGACCCAAATTTGAAAAGACAAGTAGCACAAAAAACAATGAACCAAATTGAAAGAATAAATCAATTTGAAAAGAAGTGGAAGATAAAGACAAATAAATCCAAATTCCAACTAGTATCGGTATCTGCATACAAACCTGCACAAAATATTGTTAGACCAACAAAAACCAATGAATTTTACTAAAAGTACAAGAATACTAGGAATGCAATTCGGACAAAGGGGAATATCAAGACATGTGAGAGAACGGCTAAGGATAGCAAGAACACAAAATACAAAGCTGAAAAGGTTTAGGAATATGAACACATCTATCAAAATCCATTTCTACAAAAGCTTAATCAGACCAATAATGGAATATCCACCAATACCCACGTGCTTAGCATCGACTTCCAATATAAGTGCATTACAAAAATTCCAAAATAAGATTCTAAGGTCTGCAGTGAGAAACAATCAAGAAGATGACGATCTGAATATATAGAACGAATACATAAAAAATACAAAATAGAACCAATTAATCAGAGATTATACAGACTGGCAACCAATATATGGAGTAAACTAGTTCAATACAATAGTGAATTAGTAGAAGAATCAGAAGCAGAAGAGAGAAACCTTGACCAAAACAACACAGACCACAGATGGTGGAGAAGAGTATCTTCATATATTCATCGCGATGAACCTCGACCATTATACTATTAATTAAGAAATGTCTTGTGAAAAAGTAATTTGTAGAATTTAATATGTAGATATGATGCAAAATCATTATGATAATTAAAATTAAGTTTAGAGTTAGAAAATTGGAACTTTATTAAATATGATTATATTAAGTAATAAAATTCAAAATATGTAATCTGTACAATTCACCATGTCATATAATGTATAATCATTATTGTATTATGTTAAATATTATCTGAAAACATTGTACCCTTAACCCAAAGATAATCGTGGATAAACCACACTTTACTTTACTCTTACTAATACTTAACTTTCTAAACTATTCCCTACCAAGGTTAGCTAGCTAACTACCCTCACTCTTCTTTCACCCATCTTACCTATCAGCTAAAAAAAAAAAAAAAAAAAAAAAAAAGTGTGTCAGGCCCTTCTTGTTCACTTTCGATGCGTTTCCCATACAGCCATACAGCAACCGAACATCGTTGAGACAAGGTGTCTTTTTCAACTATTCCTAAGTTTAATAATGCCTTTTTATTTACTTTTATATGCTTGGTTTTATCTTATTTCATTTTTTAGAGTAACTTGTATTTCAATGTTGTGACTTTCCTTGTATTACTTTATTCAATACGTTTTCATTTTTAATGTCAACAAAAATAATTTAATGCTGTATTGTGTATCAGTATTTTATCTTTTATGTTAGCCTGGATGATGAGACATTGGTCTCGAAACGTCACGATAAGAATAAAGTGACATATGTTTAATGCTGTCTTCTTCAACGCCTCCTCTATATATAATATATATATATATATATATATATATATATATATATATATATATATATATATATATACATATGTGTGTGTGTGTGTGTGCGTGTGTGTGTGTCTGTGTGTGTGTCTGTGCATTTATGATACGCACACACACACACACACACACACATATATATATATATATATATATATATATATATATATATATATATATATATATATATATATATATATGTGTGTGTGTGTGTGTGTGAGTGTGTGTGTGTGTGTGTGTGTGTACATGTGTAATTTTTTCATATAGAGGAAAAGATTGGCAATTATATACTTTTTGGTAAAATAATAAGTCTCTATATTTGAAATTCGTAAAAAAAATCAATAATGCTATCTTGTCAAAATGATTATCTACATTTCGTCTTTAATTGTAGATGAAAAAAAATGAAGATATTTACAGCTTCTTCTGTCCTTTCATCCCTTTCCCCCCATACCCTTCCCCCACCCTCTCTCTCTCTCTCTCTCTCTCTCTCTCTCTCTCTCTCTCTCTCTCTCTCTCTCTCTCATGAAATTCATCAGGCCTGAATCTCCTCAACTTTCTTTTGCCTCATCATCATCAGGTGTCTTTTCAGTCATAATAAATTATCATCTTCCACTCACACCAGATCAGGTTTCCCATGGATCATTTTTCCTTTTTTTTTAGATTTTTTTTTTTTTTAATATTTTAGAAATTTCTTACCGAAATCCAGGAATAGTTGTGAATGATCTCGTTCATTCTCATAGACAACATTATTTTTATATTCTAATGATAATAATAATAATTATAATAATAATAGACCAGAAAACTAGGAAATATATGACAATACACAAAGCACTACACCCAAGAGCAAATACGGACAGACTATACATAACACGAAAGGAGGGAGGGAGGGGACTACTAAGCATAGAGGACTGCGTCAACATCAAGAATAGAGCACTGGGGCAATATATGAAGACCAGTGAAGACGAGTGGCTCAAGAGTGCATGGGAAGAAGGACTGATAAAAGTAGACGAAGACCCAGAAATATACAGAGACAGGAGAATGACAAGCAGAACAGAAGAATGGCATAACAAACCAGTGCACGGACAATCTACAGAAGTGAGAGCTCAAGAAGGAAACTGAAGGAATGATAATAGCGGCACAAAATCAGGCCCTAAGAACCAGATATGTCCAAAGAACGATAGATGGAAATAACATCTCTCCCATATGTAGGAAGTGCAATACGAAAAATGAAACCATAAACTAAATAGCAAGCGAATGTCCGGCACTTGTACTGATAGAGTGATACGTGCAAATAGACCAGACGTGACGTTGATTGACAAAATCAAGAAGAAAGTATCACTCATTGATGTCGCAATACCATGGGACACCAGAGTTGAAGAGAAAGAAAGGGAAAAATGGATAAGTATCAAGACCTGAAAATAGAAATAAGAAGGATATGGGATATGCCAGTGGAAAATGTACCCATCATCATAAGAACACTAGGGACGTTCCCAATATCCCTGCAAAGGAATCTGGAAAAAAAAATAGAGGCTGAAGTAGCTCCAGGACTCATGCAGAAGAGTGTGATCCTAGAAACGGTGCACATAGTAAGAAAAGTGATGGACTCCTAAGGAGGCAGGATGCAACCCGGAACCCCACACTATAAATACCACCCAGTCGAATTAGAGGAGGACTGTGATAGAGCAAAAAAAAAAAAAAAAAAAATAATAAAATGATAATAAATTAATATTATTATTATTATTATTATTATTATTATTATTATTATTATTATTATTATTATTTAATATTTTTTCTTGATATTAAATAGATAAAATCAGCAGTAGTATGTATGTATATAGCAATATATATAAATGCTGCTAAGGGCTTAGTTTTTATAATTATTATTATTATTATTATTATTATTATTATTATTATAACTCTTTATAGTAGCAGAAGTCTTGAAATGGACAGGCAAATACACACTTTTGTATATGTTCATATATGTATAGATAAATCTGTACAGAAAGCTGTTAGTACAGATTTATCATCAAATATGTGTACATATACATTACTGAGGATTTGTATTATTATTATTATTATTATTATTATTATTATTATTATTATTATTATTATTATTATTATTATTATTATTCACAAGATGAACCCTATTCATATGGAACTAGCCTTCCTTATTTAAGGGCCACTGACTGTCAATTCAAGCTTCCAAAGAATTTGATGTTCATTTGAAAGAAGTAACAGACGATAAAAATTAAGTACAGAAAGAAAAGATCACTTCTTAGAAAAGACAAAATTACAAACTAGCTAACAATAACATAGGAAACAGTGTTCATCTTCGCCCATGAGCACTGTGAACTCTGCAGTGCAATGATACGAAATTAATGTCATGAAATACCGCTCCCCACGACCGACGATACCGACGATACACCATCCTACGTAACGACCTCGCGGTTAATGAAATGGACCTTAATGGGAGGGGTCCCGGTGCCAGCGAGATTTGTGTGGCACCGTGTAGGAGAGTGCCTAGTGCGTTAATGAGGATCTCAAAGTGGGACGAGGGTGAATTATAGCGGGCGATTAAGGACACGTATATTGTTTTTTAAACTGTTTACGAGGATCTCAAAGTGGAATGGGGGTGAATTAAAACGGGCGGTTAAGGACACGTTTTTTTTTTTTTTTTTTTTTTTTTTTTTTTTTTTTTTTTTTTTTTTTTTTTTTTTTTTACTATTTAGATGGTTTCGTTTCAGTTTAAACTGATAATTTCTGAAACCAATAATCGTCCATTAACCATTTAATGATGTGGGTTAGCTTTTTTCAGCTTTCACGAATAATTTTGCCTAAATGTTCTTTTAGTCGACGTAATATCGCAGTTAATATTCCAGTAAATTTAGCTAGTTATTCTTTACCTTTAGTTAGATGAATTAATTCATATTGGTGTGATAGATAATTTTACTTTATACAACTGTTTGAGTCTT
>NC_061110.1:3257553-3262553 GCF_015104395.2 Macrobrachium nipponense | reverse complement strand
AAATCGTATAAAGTACAAAACAAAATTATTCTAAACATAATTAACAAAGCGGGTTATAACTTTCATTATTTTGACATAGCTAAAAATATTATGAAAATGTATCTGTTACCGCCGATAGTATCGAGTAAGGAAATCCTAATTAGGTCGAATCTAATTACCAGAGATTATTGCCTTATTATTCAATTGCTATATTTTCTAAATAACCAGAAAAGCCTCTTAATTTTGTTAACATAATCTTATTAGTGGGATTTGATTACTACTGGACAGTTCTAATCCTGTTGTGAAATACGTGACTGTATTTTTCGATAATGGTTGGACGATAGTAGAATGGATTATTATTAATAATTATTATTATAATAATTATTATTATTATTATTATTATTTGCTCTATCACAGTCCTCCAATTCGATTGGGTGGTATTTATTGTGTGGGGTTCCGGGTTGCATCCTGCCTCCTTAGGAGTCCATCACTTTTCTTACTATGTGCGCCGTTTCTAGGATCACACTCTTCTGCATGAGTCCTGGAGCTACTTCAGCCTCTAGTTTTCTAGATTCCTTATTATTATTATTATTATTATTATTATTATTATTATTATTATTACCCAGGCTCACAAGGCCCATTGACTTAAATTCAAGCTTCCATAGATAATGGTGTTCATTAGAAAGGATAACGGAAGATTATTGGAAATACGGAAATTGTTAAGAATATCTTAGTTTTGCCGTCCCACTGAGCTGATCAGCAGCGATCCCAAGGCCGGCCCGAAGGATTAGATATTTTTATGTGGCTAGGAACCAATTGGTTACCCAGCAACGGGACCTACAGCTTATTGTCCGATCCGAACCACATCGATAAATGAATTTCTATCAACAGAAATAAATATCTCTGATTCCTCGCTGGCAGAGCGGGAAATCGAACTTGGAAATACGGAAATAAGAGATTGGTTATTAGAAAAAGAAGAAAATATATAAAATAATAAATTTCGTCAATAGAGAGTCAAAAAACCTAAATAGATAATTGAAATACAAGGTATTCGTTCTAGGGTAGTAGTGCATTGCATCTCCGCTTGAACTTTAGAAGTTCCAACTGCACAGGGAATCGTATTTGTATACAGGAGACCTATATATATTTCGAAAGGTTCCGAACTCAGTTTTCTATAGCTATTCCAAGCATGGTACATTACACGGACCTCAATTATTATGAGGTTGATTTCCTTTTTAAATTTTTTTTGAAGATCAATGTAGAGTGAATTGTGATTGTGAAGTACAAAAAAAAAATTTGAACCATAACGAGGAGAGAGAGAGAGAGAGAGAGAGAGAGAGAGAGAGAGAGAGAGAGAGAGAGATAATTACAAAACTTGCGCTGCTTTCGTGATTTTAGCTAAGGGTTTATATAATCCCAGGATGTCCGCAGTTTCCTCACGACGGTATAAACAGTATAAGTAAAATTTAAAAGTTTGCCAGTGGCCCAGGCTAAGATTGCTAAAGTTACAAGGGAAATATTGGTTAAACTTGCGCCTCACTATCTACGAGAGAGAGAGAGAGAGAGAGAGAGAGAGAGAGAGAGAGAGAGAGAGAGAGAGAGAGAGAGAGAGAGAGAGAATTATTTTACAAATACCAAGCTAAAATGAATTCTAAACTAACAGTACTGAGGGATCCTGTTGCCATATGGGGCAATTTCATAGAAAAATTAATGTTTTTGAAAAGCTAGTGAAAAAAAAAAAAACAGTTTCATGTTAGCCATTTGACGTGAGCCCCATAATTGTAAATATAGTGTTACAGTTGTCATGTAGAGAGAGAGAGAGAGAGAGAGAGAGAGAGAGAGAGAGAGTATAATGGAATTTTTTTTCTACAAACACAGTTAGCAAGGCAAATACAATTCTGAAATTAGGAAAGAGGATAACATAAAATAAAATGAATAATTTTGTATAGGAATGTTAAGCAAACAATATGTAAAGAAAAAATATTGTTTAAGGAACTCGTAATGCTAGCTTTGAACCAATATACTTATCTTACTCAAGAGTAATGGAGTGAAGGAAGATAAATTCTGGGGTTTTGTGATGATAGAATATGGACAGCTTTTTCAAACACTTGTGAATAACAGCATTTATGAAATATTGTGACCAGGGTTCTACAGAATGACAGGGTACAGACAGAAAAGGTTACAGACATTACAAAAGTAGAAACAGGCTTTACAAAATAGCTTTACCTAAACACCCCCTGCCCCCCCCCCCCCCCCCCACCCCCCCCCCCCCCCCCCTCCGCCCCCCCCCCCCCCCCCCCCCCCCCCCCCCCCCCCCCACCCCCCCCCCCCCCCCCCTCCACCTACAGTCCCCATGCCGAGAAGGAAAAGTTGGAAAGTATTGCAAAGAAGCAGTCGAGATTAAATTGTGAGGATTCTGACTGCACTTTTATACCAGTGTTTTTTTTTTTTTTTTTTTTTTTTTTTTTGCCCTTTTTTTTCCCAAGTTTGTTAGGAATTCTATGTACAGGTGTTTGAGAAGTGGCATACAAACCTTGGGAATAGGAATGAAAGGGATTGAGGTTCGTTTTAAAATATATTTGCACTTTCATAATAGGATTGGTATGACTGACTTCTCTGTAAATATGCCGTTCTCCGTTGTATTATTTAAGGAATATGCGTGTTTTGGTTGTGTATGTGTCGTGTAAGGGAGAGAGAGAGAGAGCGAGAGAGAGAGAGAGAGAGAGAGAGAGAGAGAGAGAGAGAGAGAGAGAGAGAGACAGACAGACAGAAAGCGAGCTGACAGAGTGAGAGAGGGAGAGAGCGAGAGAGAAAGCGAACAGCGGGAGACAGACAGACAGTGAAAGGGAGCAAAGAGAGAGAGAGAGAGAAAGAGAGAGAGAGAGAGAGCTGAAGGGGTGAGAGAGGGAGAGAGCGAGAGAGAAAGCGAACAGAGACAGACATACAGAAAGTGAAAGGGAGCAAAGGGAGAAAGCGAGCAGACAGAGGAAGAGAGGATTAAGACAACGAGAGAGAGAGAGAGAGAGAGAGAGAGAGAGAGAGATGTAATGTTTTTAAACTTAGGGAAAAAATTGAAACAGTTCCATGTTATCCATATGAGTAAGCCCCACAATTGTAAATACAGTGTTACAGTTATCATGTAGAGAGAGAGAGAGAGAGAGAGAGAGAGAGAGAGAGAGAGAGAGAGAGAGAGAGAGTATAATGGAATTTTTTTCTACAAACACAGTTGGCTCAAAGTTAGTGAAAAAAAGTTATCTAATTGTTAACGTTGTTTAATCTCTCTAATGTAGCTTATGATAAGAAATTAAAATGAAATGTTCATTTTATATATATCAAGAACAAGGCAAATACAATTCTGAAATTAGGAAAGAGGATAACATTAAAAGAATAATTTTGCATAGCAATGTTAAGCAAACAATATGCAAAGAAAAATATTGTTTCAAGTCGAATCAACTAAGTACCAAAACGTGCCACTAGGTGTCACCAGCTACCGGACCCTGCAAACAACCGGGACTGCTTCTCTCCTTGGCCGGTAGAGGCTCTGCCGTCGCTTTATGACATCACGCCACCAGTCACCTGACTTTTCTGCCGGTTACTTGTTAAGTGAACGAAAGCCATTCCACAATCTTTCACTCTGGTCGATTTTGATCGTATTAGTATCCTTTGTCAAAAGGATGCATTTACGAATTAGTTTATGTATCGTCGTATTTTATCATTCAAACACCTTCTTGTAGTGATGATTTAATTTCAGATTCCTACCCATAATGCACTGTCTCGTTGCATAACCTTGCTTATACATTTTAAGGGAATAATGAAAGATAAACGTAATAATTTGGGAAATAATTAGCTTGTTTTATAGGCTGCCAACTAGCAGTGGGTGGTATTACGACGATACTGATATTTGTAGATTGATTGAAGATCGAACTATATTTTTTATGATTCTAGACTTCGTTCCATAATAATAAACAGCCTATAAGTTTTGCTAATTAGAAAACTTCAAAAGGAATGAAATTGAAAAATGATATTTAAATTTCACACGACGAATATCAGAGCAAAATGTGAAACGAAAGAACTACAAAAAATCGTATAGAGCAATCTTAATTAATAAGGTGAGAATAATTCAAATAATGTAAATTATTGGAATGTAATTGCATTTTAGAATATTTTTATAATAAAAGATAAGAAAAATCAACATGAAATCCTCAATAAATTGATCTGCTAAGTCCAAAAGTCCAAATTATATAGAAAAAATAATTGCTTGATAGAATATATACCCTCTATCGATTACCATATTTTCAATTTATGGTTACTCACGCAGACTTTCACTCCATTCTAACATTATATACGAAAGGTGAAACAGACGTCTTCGTTAATACGAAATTTTATGATAGATGGCTATTAAAATATAATTACCAAGAAAAAATAAATATTTTCACAAAAGATTGAATTGATTAGTTATTTTGAGTAGCCAGTGACTAAAGCAAGATGTGCAAATTGTCACTTATAGATTATGCTCGTGTAAAGAAATGCCTATGTATGTGTTGATGTATATTGTAACCGTACCGTTAATATTGTAATTATAAATAATGTAAGTTTAATCCTTTCAATAAGAAGTAGGGAATATTTAAGACCTGCATGACTTACACGGAAATGTTGTTCGATTCGATAATATATTAAATTCGTGAGCATATATGTTTTCCCCTCACCTAGAGGAAGTGGGGGATTTATGGCTAACCAAACGCAAAATACACAAAGTATCAGACTATCAAACTTTGGTAAACACAAATTCACTGAGTGGGAAGTTGATGCTCACTCCAGATGTTACAAGAGGTAATCAATTTTGTCATATTACAACCTCTCCTACTGAGAGGCTGTAATACTACAAAATAATAGGCTATCATATTAAATGACACCCTGGGAAGGGAAACGACATTATTCCTATAAATGACCTGATAGACAGAGTAACGATAAAAAGACATCATTCCTAAGAATACTGGAGACCTGCCACTGTAGAAAATAGA
>NC_061110.1:3244109-3252053 GCF_015104395.2 Macrobrachium nipponense | reverse complement strand
AAAAGCAAATCATGGTGATGAGATCTGACTTGAGTAAACTGAAAGAGATGGCAGAAAAAAGCTAGAAGCAAGAAAACAAGGGAGGAACTCAACGAGAAATACAAAGTACAAGAGGGGACTAAACAACACAATAGAAGATGTAAAACAGAGGCTTAAGGCCAAAGCACACAAGATCCAACGGTACACGAACAGGAATAAGGGATACCAACAGAACATACTTTTCGAAACCAACCACAAAAAGACTATACAGCCAACTAACGAGGGGAAGACAACCACCCAGAAATTCCTGAAGCCGAACCAAGTAAGAGACTATGGGAAAACATATGGAGCAATCCGGTATCACACAACAAACATGCAACATGGCTCCAGAAGTCAAGGAAGAAGAAACAGGGAGAATAAAACAAAGATTCACAGACATCGACAGACACAGTCAGACACCAACCTAAAGAAAAATGCCAAACTGGAAAGCCCCAGGTCCCGATGAAGTCCATGTATACTGGCTCAAAAACTTCAAGGCCCTACACCCACGAATAGCAGAACAACTCCAGCAGTGTATCTCAAATCACCAAGCCCCAATGGATGACCACAGGAAGAACATCCTTAGTACAAAAAGACAAGAGTAAGGGAAATATAGCCAGTAACTACAGGCCTATCACCTGCCTACCAATAATGTGGAAGTTACTAACAGGTATCATCAGTGAAAGGCTATACACTACCTAGAGACAAACACCTCCCATCCCCCACCAACAGAAAGGCTGCAGAAGGAAGTGTAGGGGCACAAAAGACCAGCTCCTGATACACAAAATGGTAATGAAGAACATTAGGAGAAGGAAAACCAACCTAAGCATGGCATGGATAGACTATAAGAAAGCCTTCGACATGATACCACACACATGGCTAATAATGCCTGAAATATATGAGCAGAGGAAAATACCATCAGCTTCCTCAAAAATACAATGCGCAACTGGATACAATACTTACAAGCTCTGGAATAAGACTAGCAGAGGTTAATATCAGGAGAGGTATCTTCCAGGGCGACTCACTGTCCCCACTACTCTTCGTAGTAGCCATGATTCCCATGACAAAAGTACTACAGAAGATGGATGCCGGGTACCAACTCAAGAAAAAGAGGCACAAATCAACCATCTGATGTTCATGGACGACATCAAGCTGTATGGTAAGAGCATCAAGGAAATAGATACCCTTAATCCAGACTGTAAGGATTGTATCTGGGGACATCAGATGGAGTTTGGAATAGAAAATAAACGCCTTAGACAACATACAAAAAGGCAAAGTAACGAGAACTGAAGGGATAAGCTACCAGATGGAGCAACATCAAACACATAGATGAGACAGGATACAAATACCTGGGAATAATGGAAGGAGGAGATATAAAACACCAAGAGATGAAGGCACGATCAGGAAAGAATATATGCAGAGACTCAAGGCGATACTCAAGTCAAAACTCACGCCGTAAATATGATAAAAGCCATAGCACATTGGGCAGTGCCAGTAATCAGATACAGCGCAGGAATAGTCGAATGGACGAAGGCAGAACTCCGCAGCATTGATCAGAAAACCAGGAAACAAATGACAATACACAAAGCACTACACCCAAGAGCAAATACGGACAGACTATACATAACACGAAAGGAAGGATGGGAGAGGACTACTAAGTATAGAGGACTGCGTCAACATCGAAAACAGAGCACTGGGGCAATATCTGAAAACCAGTGAAGACGAGTGGCTAAAGAGTGCATGGGAAGAAGGACTAATAAAAGTAGACGAAGACCCAGAAATATACAGAGACAGGAGAAAGACAGAAAGAACAGAGGACTGGCACACAAACCAATGCACGGACAATACATGAGACAGACTAAAGAACTTGCCAGCGATGACAATTGGCAATGGCTACAGAGGGGAGAGCTAAAGAAGGAAACTGAAGGAATGATAACAGCGGCACAAGATCAGGCCCTAAGAACCAGATATGTTCAAAGAACGATAGACGGAAATAACATCTCCTCCCATATGTAGGAAGTGCAATACGAAAAATAAAACCATAAACCACATAGCAAGCGAATGCCCGGCACTTGCACAGAACCAGTACAAAAGAGGCATGATTCAGTGGCAAAAGCCTCCACTGGAGCCTGTGCAAGAAACATCAGCTACCTTGCAGTAATAAGTGGTCGAGCACCAACCTGAAGGAGTGATAGAAAAACGATCAGGCAAAGATCCTCTGGGACTATGGATCAGAACGGATAGGGTGATACGTGCAAACAGACCAGACGTGACGTTGATTGACAAAGTCAAGAAGAAAGTATCATCATTGATGTCGCAATACCATGGGACACCACCGAGTTGAAGAGAAAGAGAGGGTGGATGGATAAGTATCAGATCTGAAAATAGAAATAAGAAGGATATGGGATATGCCAGTGGAAATCGTACCCATAATCATAGGAGCACTAGGCACGATCCCAAGATCCCTGAAAAGGATCTAGAAAAACTATGAGGCTGAGTAGCTCCAGGACTCATGCAGAAGAGTTGTGATCCTAGAAACGGCACACATATAAGAAAAGTGATGGACTCCTAAGGAGGCAGGATGCACCCGGAACCCCACACTATAAATACCACCCAGTCGAATTGAAGGACTGTGATAGAGCAAAAAAAAAAAAAAAAATAATAATAATAATAATAATAATAATAATTAATAATAATAATGAATAATAATGATAATAATAATAATAAGAAGAAGAAGAAGAAGAAGTAGAAGAAGAAAAAAAAATCTATTTCAAACTAAATTATAACGATAATAATAAAGCAAAGAAAAAATAAAAAAGAAAGGAAAAACTATAGTAATATTTCGTATACAAAAAAGAGCTAATAATTAACTGCTCTCACTTCTCGGAAAATAATCTCGCGCATTAAAAATGGATATGAATGTGTAATATCTCTGCTCGAGGTCCTGAAATATATGGTATACACTCGAGTAAGCAGAGAACAAAGATAAACGAGGAGGAAAAAATATGGCACGAGAGATGAGATTTATTTCCTAATACCAAGTCAGAGAGAGAGAGAGAGAGAGAGAGAGAGAGAGAGAGAGAGAGAGAGATATGGGGGGGGGGGGGGGTGTTATCCCATGAAAATGCTTCATATTTCATCTCTCTGTGACCAAACAAAATGGGAACATAAAAGCAAGAGTACACAAAGCCAAGATAAACATGGTCGTAAAAATACTGCTAACCGTTGAAATGTATTTTTAGAAGATATTTATGGAACTGTGGCGCTCTCTCTCTCTCTCTCTCTCTCTCTCTCTCTCTCGATTCAAGTTTCTGTGTATTATTGTTTGTTATATATATATATATATATATATATATATATATATATATATATATATATATATATATAGTATATATATATATATATATATAATATGTATATATATATTAGAGAGCAGAGACAGAGACAGAGCGACAGAGAGACAGAGAGTGTGGGAAGCTTTTTGCTACTTGAAAAAGCATAATTTTGAATTAAGAAGAATGCAAGGCAAGGAACACACATATTAAATATATACACGCCCAGTAAAGGTAGCTTAAACTTCGCATGTATACATCTTAAAGACCAGCCAAGATCCCTTAGGAGAGAGAGAGAGAGAGAGAGAGAGAGAGAGAGAGAGCTCCGCTCATGGCATGGTGTCATGTTTACTAAGGTAAAACTTTTAGTCTCCAAGTCCAACACGAGCTTCAGAGCTGCAAGGCCATCGTGAGCACCTTGGGGGAGAGAGGCTGCCTCAAACACATGAGGCTATATATCCTAGGGAATAATTCAGATAGGTTTACAATCCTCGCTGTTCGAACTCCCAAGTTCCAGAGGTCCTTTATTCCTCACGTCGTGGACTGTTGAACAGTCTTCCTTAGGAGAATGTCGTGCAATTGGAACTTCTTCAAAAGTTCAAGAGAAGTTGCATAGCATTTCCACTATTGAAATAATGGTCTTTGTATTTCTATAATTTGCTTATAGTTTTATCCGTCTATTTATTATTTTGTTGGTTTGTTTTTCTTTGCTAATAACTAGTTTCTTCTTTCTTTATCATATTACCTTCTGTTAGTTTTTTTAATTAATATCTTCGGAACTTTGAATTTCAAGTCAGTGGTCTCTGTGGTGTGGGGGCTTGTGCCATATAAATAGGGTTTCATCTCCTTAATAATAATAATAACTAATAATAATAATAATAATACTAAGAATAATAAAATAATAATAATAAAAATCTGGTCGTTTAACTCTGAACACACTTTCCTGTATTCCTGGCATACTGACGTCTTCCTCTTAATTGTATTTTTCCCTAAATCCCTATTTCTATCTATTTTCCATCATTTAACGACGAGTTTACCTTACCTTCTTAAATCTACCCACACAGCCAATTATCCTCAGCCGAATCACTCGCCTACTGTACTCACCCTGGCCCCTTAAAAAAAAACACACACACACACACACACACACGTGCGCGTCTCCAGAAACCGCGCCACGCTTCGTTTACTAAGTTAATTTGGTGCGTGTGGCTGAATACACTGCTCTAAAGGACTTTCGAGAGAAACGTTAAAACAGTGTGTTTTTTTATAATTTCTTTTGAATGGTGTACTTACAAGCTCTGGAATAAGACTAGCAGAGCTAATATAGGAGAGGGATCTTCCAGGCGACTCACTGTCCCCCACTACTCTTCGTGGTAGCCATGATTCCCATGACAAAAAAGTACTACAGAGATGGATCCGGGTACCAACTCAAGAAAAGAGGCAGGCAAAAATCAACCATCTGATGTTCATGGACGACATCAAGCTGTAGGTAAGGTAAGCATCAAGGAATAGATACCCTAATCCAGACTGTAAGGATTGTATCTGGGGACATCAGGATGGAGTTTGGAATAGAAAAATGCGCCTTAAGTCAACATACAAAAAGGCAAAGGTAACGAGAACTGAAGGGATAAAGCTACCAGATGGGGAGCACATCAAACACATAGATGAGCAGGATACAAATACCTGGGAATAATGGAGGAGGGGATATAAAACACCAAGAGTGAAGGACAGATCATGAAAGAATATACTGCAGAGACTCAAGGCGATACTCAAGTCAAACTCAACGCCGGAAATATGATAAAAGCCATAAACACATGGGGCAGTGCCAGTAATCAGATACAGTGCAGGAATAGTGGAATGGACGAAGGCAAAACTCAGCAGCATAGATCAGAAAATCAGGAAACATATGACAATACACAAAGCACTACACCCAAGAGCAAATACGGACAGACTATACATAACACGAAAGAAAGGAGGGAAGAGGACTGCGTCAACATCGAGAACAGAGCACTGGAGCATATCTGAAAACCAGTGAAGACGAGTGGCTAAAGAGTGCATGAGAAGAAGGACTAATGAAAGTAGATGAAGACCCAGAATATACAGACAGGAGAATGACAGACAGAACAGAGGACACAACAAACCAATGCACGGACAATACATGAGACAGACTAAAGAACTAGCCAGCGATGACACATGGCAATGGGTACGAGGGAGAGCTAAAGAAGGAAACTGAAGGAATGATAACAGCGGCACAAGATCAGGCCCTAAGAACCAGATATTTCAAAGTACGATAGACGGAAATAACATCTCTCCCATATGTAGGAAGTGCAATACGAAAAATGAAACCATAAACCACATAGCAAGCGAATGCCCGGCACTTGCACAGAACCAGTACAAAAAGAGGCATGATTCATGGCAAAAGCCCTCCACTGGAGCCTGTGCAAGAACATCAGCTACCTTGCAGTGATAAGTGGTACAAGCACCAACCTGAGGGAGCGATAGAAATCGATCAGGCAAAGATCCTCTGGGACCATGGTAATCAGAACAGATAGGGTGGGGATACGTGCAAACAGACCAGACGTGACGTTTGATTGACAAGTCAAGAAGAAAGTATTCACTCATTGATGTCGCAATACCATGGGACACCAGAGTTAAGAAGAAGAGAGGGAAAAATTGGATAAGTATCAAGATCTGAAAATAGAAATAAGAAGGATATGGGATATCCAGTGGAAAATCGTACCCAGAATCATCGCGAGGCACTAGGCACGAATCCCAAGATCCTTGAAAAGGAATCTAGAAAAACTAGAGGCTGAAGTAGCTCCAGGACTCATGCAGAAGAGTGTGATCCTAGAATCGGCGCACATAGTAAGAAAATAGATGGACTCCTAAGGAGGCAGGATGCAACCCGGAACCCCACACTATAAACATACCACCCAGTCGAATTGGAGGACTGTGAAAGAGCAAAAAAAAAAAAAAAAAAAAAACAAAAAAAAAAAAAAAAAAAAAAAAAAAAGTATTCCTTGCATACTGACGTCTTCCTCTTAATTGATTATTCCTAAATCCTTATTTCTATCTATTTTCCTTCTTTTAACGACGAGTTACCTTACCTTCTTAAATCTACCCACACAGCCCAATTATCCTCAGCCGAACCACTCGCCTACGGTGCTCACCCTGGCCCCTTAAAAAAAAACACACACACACACACGTGCGCGTCTCCAGAAACCGCGCCACGCTTCGTTTACTAAGTTAATTTGGGGCGTGTGGCTGAATACACACTCAATGAGGTTAATTTAATACAAAAACTGATCATACGAAAATAAAATATACAAATAATTAATAACAAATATGGTAAATAAAAAGGAATTATAATCAAATCAATTTCAGATATAAAGTCAAAATTAAGTTACATTAACGACTTTTTTCTAAACGTGGCCAATCACAAGTACAAATTTCCTTGCTGGAAAATAAAACATTTCAAATAAATAGAAGGACAAAAAATTAATTACATTTTCGACCTTTTCTAAAACGTGGCCTATTTTAGAAAAATTTCTGTGCTGGAAAATATTTCTTTCAGGAAGCTGTTTATAGGTCTATTTTTTTCCTTTATTTAAATAATTTTTATTTTAATACATATATTTTTTTTTTATGAGTAAGTACTCACGTTCAGTCTCATCTAACCTGCTATCGAACACCCTATATTCTTTGGAAGCCTGCATTTCAAGTCAATGGCTCTGTGAGCTTGTTCCTAATGGATGGGTTCATATTCATGGATTAGAGAGAATGCAGCCGCTTAGAAAAAAATAATAAGATTGAAAGACATTACGTCTATTTTGTCGAATGAGATACACATACAGATAAACAGAAAAATTAAACATATTGACAATCGCATAATCTGAAACAACACATCAGAGCTGTCAGAAATCTAGACAGATTTATATGTCATAGGATTTTACTAACAGACATCGAACCAGGCAAGCACGAAGACGCAGCAGAAAACTGACACCCCTTGTTTTTCAGTATGTTTCATGAACAAATGTCATTCTGCCAGTTTATAACTTATCGCAAAAAAAAGCAAAACAAACACTCATTTTAATAATTCCATGCTCGTAAAATAAGTGATGGAGTGGGTCGTGTATTTAGTGAACTTTTCCGGTAAATGTACGTTAGTGGAATCCCATGTGGAAAGAGATTACGTTTTTAATGTTTTCACAGATCCTATTAAACAGTGAAGTTGCCAAATCAATAATTACTTTCTCCCCGCAAAAAAAATAAAAATATATATATATGCTCTAAAACCACCACATACATTTAAAAGTTTTTCGTTCGTAATGATCCACGCAGCATTATTTTTCGAAATAAAGTTCGCGAAATGATGGTGGAAAAAAAAAAGCTTAACAGGTTTGGAGTTGCGTAAGCATTTGAGATAAAAGCAGGTATTTTGCGAACATAAGTTTTTCTGTTTTTATCTAAAAAAAATTAAGTTGGTGGACGAATAAATGATGGATAAGCGGAATAAAGCGTGTAGACAGTAAAAACCGAAGTAATTACTCTTTTCACTTGTCATTTTAAACAGCTGAGTTAATTGCATTATTTTTCG
>NC_061110.1:3216609-3231609 GCF_015104395.2 Macrobrachium nipponense | reverse complement strand
GACCAGCTGGCAAGTGGAGAGGGAGAGAGAGAGAGAGAGAGACAGAAAGCGGAAGCGACAGAGTGATAGAGACGAGAGAGTGAGAGAGAGGGAGAGAGATAGAGAGAGAGACAGAGCGAGCTGGCAGAGTGAGAGGACGGAAAAAGAAGAAGAGAAAGACAGAGCGGTGACAGAGTGAGAGGGAGGGAGAGGAGAGGAAGAGAGAGAGACAATAGCGCTGCAGAGTGAGAGGGAGGGAGAGAAAGCGGAGGAGAAAAGCAACAGCGGGAGACAGACAGACAGCGAAAGGGAGCAAAGAGAGAGATAGATAGAGAGAGAGCTGAAGGGGTGAGAGAGAGAGAGAGCGAGAGAGAAAGCGAACAGAGACAGACAGACATACAAACAGAATGTGAAAGAAAGGGCACCAAGAGAGAAAGCGAGCAGAGAGACAGCGAGCAAGAGACAGACGACAGAAACAGGCAGAGAATGCGAGCAAAGAGAGAGAGAGAGAGAGAGAGAGAGAGAGAGAGAGAGAGAGAGAGAGAGATGTAATGTTTTTAAACTTAGGAAAAAATTTGAACAGTTTCCATGTTATCCTATGAGTAAGGCCCACAATTGTAAATATAGTGTTACAGTTATCATGTAGAGAGAGAGACAGAGAGACCAGAGAGACAAGAGAGACAGAGAGTATAATGGAAAATTTTTTTTTTCTACAACAAACAGTTCGCTCAAAGTTAGTTGAAAAAAAAGTTATCTAATTGCTAACGTTGTTTAATCTCTCTAATGTAGCTTATAAGGAGTTAAAATGAAATGTTCATTTTATATATATCAAGAACAAGGCAAATACAGTTTTGAAATTAGGAAAGAGGATAGCAAAAAAAGAATAATTTTGCATAGCAATGGTAAACAAACAATATGCAAAGAAAAATATTGTTTTTTTTCAAGTCGAATCAACTAAGTACCAAAACGTGCCACTAGGCGTCACCAACTACCGGACCCTGCAAACCAAAGACAATAAACGAAAGATGGGAAACTTGACTATTTATACCATTAAAAAAATACGTCATCAACCCGTCAGGATGCGCGCCATCTACTTGATCATGCCCTCAACTAAAACTCGACTGTGGGCGTATAGCGCGGCTTTTTTAAATGTTAAAATTTATTCTTATGCTCCAATAAACTTCTCTTTATAATTATTGAATACTAAATCGATTAATATTGCTTGTTAACATGATTATAGGGCTCTATCATAGCTTATGACTTATATATTAGGCATTTCTGAATCATTAAATAAAATCCTTCAGTTAATGTAACATTAATTGCTAAGTATCTTTATCTAAAATTGAGAGGGCAGTTAGAATGAAACAAAACTTATTCTCATATTATCTTATTATTTCACCAATATAGTATACAGTAATTATTTTCCTTTTTTTGGGCTTGTGCTTATGATTGTATACTGTACATACCTAAGCAACTGTACACAATGTCTTGCAAAGAACTAAACAAAGTAAAAGAAATGGCACATGCTTCATTTGCATGCAATAGTCATACAAGTCATGCAAACAAAACATGCATATATCAGAATTTAAATAGCAAACAAAGCATGGGATAATCAAAACCAATAATATGAAATCAAAATGAAAAGCAGACTTAACTTGCATTCTAATTAGGCAAAAGTTAAGCAATATTTGTTAATAAAACAAACTAAGAAAAGTACAACAACAAAGTAGTAAAAGTAAGGTACCCTTTTATAACAAATGCAATGGCTGTATTTTACAGAATACTGTATAAGCAAAAATCTAGGTTTAACTTAATTTTCATAAAAAGCAAATAAAAATTGAAATCACAAATCAAATAGGAAACAAACCTATTTATAACAATTTATTAAAATCTCATAGCCCAATTGTGGGAGTTCTCAAAAATGCATATTCAATTGGCACCCTTTTATGAAGGTAATGTAACCAACACTTCTGCCCTGCCTGTATTTTTCTAGTAAAATGCCATTTCTGCAAGAAGCATGCATTCCTAAAAAAAAATTGAAACAATTATTCTAATTGACCTTGAAAACCAAAAAAAATGTTTCTTTTTGCAAAATCAATGTTGACCGTAGCAAAAGCAATATCAATTGGTTTTTTTTCACAACTTGTTTTGCCAATTTCCTTAATTTATTTTTTAAGCATTTTTGGGGGGGAGGGGCATCAATGTACAGTACAAGCAAATATCATTGGTTTTCACAACTTGTTTTGCCAATTTATTACTACTGTATTACTGCGTACATTTGCTGCCAAATGGCTAAATTTACTTTTGGAATACTATGTGGGGTGTTGGTACCAATTACAAGATTTCATTTAAAAAATTGAACAATTATGAGCATATAATGCAGAAACATAGATGAAACGGTAAGAATGGCTCTTGTGGGAGCAGATATGCTGGTTTGCATGTAATTTTCTTTTATTTCGAATGCTTTTATCCATACATATAGAAAATTCAAATCATTAATTAAAAGGTTAGTGAACTTGAAATTAAAGGTAGACACTCTAACTTAACTAACCTACTTATGCTCTCCCATATGAATGCTCCCACAAGATACATCCTTCCTGATGGAACAACTTTGGTTCGCTAAATAGTTGCTTATTAATGAAAAATTAAGGTAAACATTTATAACTACAACCCAATGGTAAGCTGCTGAGAATATAACATAACTACAGTATATATACAGTATATCAAAGTTGCTGTGAGAAGCCTATCTGGAAAAGGCATGGAGACCCAATATTCACGAATTGTATGACAGTGATAGGATTGGTAGTTTATTTCATATTTCTAGAGATTTTCAAGATATGCAAATATAACTTTAAGGTATTTATTTGAAATACAATTGACGCCTGTAAAATGACAAGAAAATATAGTTTTTCTAGTTGATTTTGATATGTTTTGCAAGATAGCTTCATTTCCATTGCAAATTACTGTTGACATGGTTAGGTAACTGTTGGCATGGTTATGGTACTGCTGATATGGTTAGGTTTACTGTTGACATGATTAGGCTACTGATGTACACTACCAGGAAGGTTAGGTTGGTTGTTGGGGTTTCAAATGGCAAATATTTTTTTCTAGTCGAAAATCACATATAAATATATTTTCTTTCCGCTTAGAGGCGTCCACCGTATTATAAATATTTTCCAATATTTATTTCGGAATAACACTGCACCGACATTCAATTTTGCTTTGGTCTATTTTATTTCTTCATTTTCTCTAAAAGTCATCATGTACTTTGTAACAGATGTAATGATTTGTTTTATTACCTTTCTTTATTCTGAGGAAAGCATGAAAAATCAGATGGGGAAAATAATTTTCGTCCTTATTGCAAACCACACATGGGCTGATGATGGGTACGGCCACAAAAACTCAAGATTGAAATTGAAATGCCCCGCTTTGTGAAAAAGTAAAACAAAAACAGACGATGTAGGCAGGTGAAATGCTACCGCCATCTTCATTTCATGCCAGGTACTAAATTGTATGCGGCCGATGCGGCTGTGGCTTGAGCTTCCCATCTTTCGTGTATTGTCTTTGCTGCAAACAACCGAGACTGCTTCTCACTTGGTCGGTAGAGGCCCTGCCGTCGCTTTATGACACCACGCCACCAGTCACCTTACTTTTCTGCCAGTTACTTGTAAGTGGAACGAAAGCCATTCACAATCTGTCACTCTGGTCGATTTTGATCGTCTTAGTATCCTTTGTAAAAAGGATGTATTTACGAATTAGTATATGTATCATCGTATTTTATCATTCAAGCACCTTCTTGTAGTGATGATTTAATTTCAGATTCCTACCCATAATGCACTGTCTCGTTGCATAACCTTGCTTATACATTTTAAGGGAATAATGAAATATAAACGTAATAATGTGGGAAAAAATTTAACTTGTTTTATAGGCTGCCAACTAGCAGTGGGTGGTATTACGACGATACTGATATTTGTAGATTGATTGAAGATCGAACTATATTTTTTATGATTCTAGACTTCGTTCCATAATCCTAAACAGCCTCTAAGTTTTGCTAATTAGAAAACTTCAAAAGGAATTAAATTAAATTTCACACGACGAATATCAGAGCAAAATGTGAAACGAAAGAACTACAAAAAATTGTATGAGCAATCTTAATTAATAACATGAGAATAATTCAAATAATGTAAATTATTGGAATGTAATTGTATTTTAGAATATTTTTATAATAAAAGATAAGAAAAAACAACATGAAATCCTCAATAAATTTATCTGTTAAGTCCAAAAGTCCAAATTATATAGAAAAAGTAATTGCTTGATAGAATATATACCCTCTATCGATCACCATATTTTCAATTTATGGTTACTCATGCAGACTTTCAGCCATTCTAACATTATATACTAAAGGTGAAACAGACGTCTTCATTGATACCAAATTTTATGATAGATGGCTATTAGAATATAATTACCAAGAAAAAATAAATATTTTCACAAAAGATTGTAGAGTAGCCAGTGACTAAAGCAAGATGTGCAAATTGTCAGTTATAGATTATGCTCGTGTAAAGAAATGCCTATGTATGTGTTGATGTATATTGTAACCGTACCGTTAATATTGTAATTATAAATAATGTAAGTTTAATCCTTTCAATAAGAAGTAGGGAATATTTAAGACCTGCCTGGAATTTCACGGAAATGTTGTTCGATACGATAATATATTAAATTCGTGAGCGTATATGTTTTCCCTCACCTAGAGGAAGTGGGGGAATTTATGGCTAACCAAAGGCAAAAAACACAAAGTATCAAACTTTGGTAAACACAAATTCACCGAGTGGGAAGTTGATGCTCACTCCAGATGTTACAAGAGGTAATCAATTTTGTCATATTACAACCTCTCCTACTGAGAGGCTGTAATACTACAAAATAATAGGTTATCATATTAAATGACACCCTGGCTAGGGAAACGGCATTATTCCTGTAAATGACCTGATAGACAGAGTAACGATAAAAAGACATCATTCCTAAGAATACTGGAGACCTGCCACTGTAGAAAATAGAGCTAAACTGCACACTGCTACGGGAAAATGACATCCTCTTTATAAATAAATGCATAGAGAGAGAAATAAAAGACATTTCCTTCTTGGTTCTACCAGGAATCACTGGGAAAGATTGCAATATAACCAGCAGGCGACAATGTCTAATGAGACCCTAATAGGGACGTGGCATTCCTCTTGTAAGTAAAAGGAAACTACAGAAATCTTTTTTATTTTTTTTATTTTTTTTTATTTTTTTTATTTTTTTTATTTTTATTTGAAAAAAATGCAATATTTACAGTATTTCAATAATTAAAATGTTGAACACAAAAATACAGGGAAATGGAATGAGGCTGCATTCCTAATAGGGTCAGGAACCCACTGCCGGAAACAGACTTCGAAGGAAATGGAAGGCAGTCGAAGTTCAAGTCATACTTTTGCTGACATTTTCTTAGCGATGTCAATTACAAAACGTGTATTATTTATGTCTCAGATATTGTCACATACTGAAATCCCTTAAGACATAATTTCCTGAATAAAAGTCCTCTGTGTACTCTCTCCCTCTTAATGTCTACTGGCGCTGCCTAAGTAATGACATATTTTATAATTTGATACAGTCTCATTAACTTATTTTTTATTAGAGAAAATATGCAATATTTTACAGCTTTGACAGTTTTGCACGCATAATTTTATCACGTTTGACCTCAATTTACCAATTAACAAATACAAGTTTTTCCCACCGGTCTGGTCAACTCATATATTTTAGCGTGTACATTTTACAAATGATCCATGTATTTCAATGTTAATATTATTCTGTGGGTAACCTGTCCCATGAAACAGATATACATATCGTGTTCATTGCCTGTGCCTTCTAAATAAAAATCTGTTCAAATCTCCCCCTTCCTCTATGTGTTCCGGTTGTAATAAAGATATAAAGTATGAATAGCCCGACTATAGGTGTTTGTAAATATTTATTGAATCCCAGCATTATTCAGTACCGTATCAAATCTCCAAAGGTCTGAATATGATATATTATAAAGGTTTCGTTTATCTGCAAGTGGTTACTTTAGTATCAATTTCTTACTCATATTTCAAACATGCAATGGAAGCTCCATTTACTGGTGTGGAATTCAAACAAATCATACCATCTCAACAGGAACTTTAGATCTATAATCACGAATGATAAAGAACATTATTTGAATTAATGAATTCAAAATGGAAAATAAGGAGACGAATATTGTTGGTTAAATGAAAGAACATCTTGTGATATTACTTTCCATATAAGTATATAAATCATAAATTTTAATGGTAATTGGAAGGCTTCATTTGTCATAATGTATGTTTTTTGTGTTTTCTTTGAGATATGCTCTTAAATATAATGTGAACCTTGTCACATTTTGTGCTGGTGTAAGGAGTCTGTGTTAATCCTTCTTGTTTTATTTCGTTAATATATAGTGTTCATCTTTTGTAAATATTATATGATTGTTTTACTATAAAATAATAGAAGTAAATGTCTTTCGTTTATACATAGCGTGTCCATTTAAGCCAGATATATATTCAAAAAAATATAATTTTAATCAGAATCACATCAATATCTCGCGAAACATTATCAATTTAACTTTTTGTTAAATAGTCGTATCGTTTATTTGCCAAAGCCTGCAGACAGCTGCCATCTATCGGTCACTTGAGAACTATTCCACAGCTAGCTTCTTAGGCATTGAAGTCACCAGAATTTTTTTTTTTTTTTTTTTTTTTTTCCTTTACCTTCCTGTCGGTTAGTTGTTAAATGACCGAAATTTCATTAACCTTCGATCTCGCACATTTTTATCATCTCAATTTACCTGTATATATAAAAAACGATGCATTTACGTATTAGCATATGTGTGATCTCAGAATCAAACGCCTTGTTGTAATGATCTGAATTTACTATTCCTATCCGTAATGCGTGTGATCTCATTACATGAACTTGCTTATATTATCTAAGGAAACGATAAAAGATGAACGAAATTTTTTTTTAAAAAAGTTAGATTGTTATAAGAGTAGCTATCTGTCGGTATTTGGGGGAACTACAGTACAGGAATTCTGATATTAAGTTAAATTTTGCATACTTATTGAAGATCCGAATATATATTTATGAATATATTTTTATTATGCTTTACGGTTCGGAACATATAATTCAAGGGGAAACATTAAGTTTCCTTTCAATTGGAAGATTAAAAAAAAAAAATAAAACAAAATTTAATTACCTCAAAACTAGTAACTAAATGAAATAGTCGCAGAACTAACGTTTTATACAAGAATCTAGAAGCATAGTATTATTACACTCCGCCACACAGATGTTCATAGAAAACCACCTAGACAATTTTAAAATCATTGTTAGGCGAACAATGTCCAGTCTGGTAACCCGAGTGAGAACCAGCAGCAACTCGCTCATACAAAGCATCCTAAGGAGTAAAGCAAGATCTAAATTGTGGGAAAGATGGGAAAATGAGGCCTTTGTCCCCTAAAGGACTTAATCTCTGTATTGGCAAGATGTCATCTGAAGATTTTGTCATTATTATATTTATTGCTGATATTTTATTTATTCATTATTACTGTAATTACTATCAAGTTAAAGTTGTTTTTTTCACATTCAATTTTCGTATTTAGCCATCTGGACCTGACTACTGTAACCACCTAAGGTCTCTAGTTGAAATTTAAGTTAAATAATCCGTGCACTAACTGTTATAACTCTCAATGCATTATTTTTCTCACCAATATTATCACTGTTATTACCAGTACTATGATTACTATCTTTTATGCTACCTCAGCTATTTTGTGGATAAGTGCCGATTACTATTTTTTTTTTATCGTGTTATCTCATATATCTAGATTGTGTATGTTACTGTCTGTATTTTGTATATTCCATGTATATGGCCCTGAGATGAAATGAAATATATTATTATTATTATTATTATTATTATTATTATTATTATTATTATTATTGTCATTATTATTACTACTACCTCTACTATGAAGTCTATATATATATATATATATATATATACATATATATATATATATATATATATATATATATATATATATATATATATATATATATATATATATATATATATATATATATATATATATATATAGGATAAAACAGCAAACAGCCATCGTAGCATTTTAGATTTATTGGCCAAATTTTCGAGACTACATGTCTCATCATCAGGGCTGTAAAATACAATGAATAAAAATTAAAAACGACTCAGTTTAAAAAAATCACAAGTCTAAAAACAAGAAACTTGAATTTAAAACAAAAAAAAAAATAAGCTAAAACATTATTAAAAAACATTGAAAACCTAATACTGAGAAAAAAAAATTAAAATTATATATATAAAAAGTTATGGTGTTAAAATGTATTGTACCTTACTCTACCTGAGCCAAGAACTGAGTGACATTCTCAGTTTTTCAGGAGACGACGTCAACTTAGGCGATATATAAGACCGTGGAAGAGTTCTGACTGTTTAGGGAAGGAACAAGCTGTTTAATAGTTAATGATTCCAGGATGGAGAGAGAGTGGTCATTGGGTGCTTGGGCGATAACATTAAAGTCTTCATAAGTGAATGATGTCTTGCATTTCTTACAGTGGTCTCTTATATTAGAAAATTCTTTAGTTTTTAATTGACATCCAGTTTTCGATGACTAACTCCAAGATGAGAATCAGCTCTGACTTTGAGCAATCTCTTAGTGGGCTCCGATATATTTCCCAACTTTACATTTTGGGCAAGTGAAACAATAAACCACTAGAGATCGCATCAAGGTAGGAAGCCTATCCTTATGGTGAAATAATGACCCAATTGTCTTGGGATTTTTTTTAACATAATCTGATGTCCATAGCTGGAAATGTACTGCGAATTGAGTCTTGTAGTGTTTGTTTGAATTTCTTCGAATGTACAAAAGGAATGGAGGCATACATGAGCAATTTAGGGACATTAGGTATGGACAGACGGGGTTGAAATTCTGTTTTTACTACAATTTTTCAAAAATAATTCGTATCCATCCTTCTTATTCAAGAAACTATTTACATACTTGTTGAATAAGAAGGATGGATACGAATTATTTTTGAAAAATTGTAGTAAAAACAGAATTTCCTCGTGAAAGTTGTGCCAGGTAGAGGATAACATGTAGGCACGGTGCAACAGTGTGAAAATACTATTAATTTAGAACTGAAAGAGCAATTGCTGTAAAAGTTCGTACCTTGGCCTGTAAATGTCTTTTTTCTAAAAACACTGGTATTAAAACCTTGAGGAGTTCGAGTGATTAAAATATCTAAAAATGGAAGTTTATTGTCGTCTTCGTGTTCAATTGTGAACTGTATATTTGGGTGTAAGCCATTAATATATTCTAAGAAATTTTCTGCCTCCGCCCTAGATCTAAATAAAGCAGTTGTGTCATCTATATATCTTCTGTAAAAGAGAGGACGACATGTTGAAGAACATCTTTCAAGCATTTGTTCTTTCGAGGAGAGCACATGAGGCATTGGCCATAACTGGAACCTAAAGGGGAGCCCATAGAAACACCATCTACTTGTTTGTAAATTATCTTGTTAAAAATAAAGTGAGTGTCCTGCACTGCAATTTGTAAAAGTTTTCTAAAATTGTCCTTTTTAAAGCCGTGAAATAAAAAATCATCAACAGAAAAGATTTTCTCTAAAATAATATCGACCGTCGCCTGCAACGGTATATTTGTGAAGAGGGATGTGACATCAAAACTAACCATATGCAAGTCAACATCCTGCGGTAAAATATCATGGTACAAGGCTGGCGGAATTATGAAAGAAGACTCATTATTGGCGAAAGGCTGTAACATTGGTACGAGGTATTTAGCTATTTGATAGTTGGGAGTATTATAAGCAGCCAAAATAGGTCTCAAAGGAACATTATCTTTGTGAATTTTTGGAAGGCCATATAAAATTCCGTATGAAGAACCAGAAGAGTATAATTCTTGGTAGGTACTTTCAGTTATAATATATATCAATCTTTAAAAACCTTTTTAATTTTAACAAACCTGTTGATTTTATCTTCCACCTTAAAGATTGGTTGGTAACGTGGGGTTACCTACTTCAATGAACTTTGTTCTGTCCTTTAAAATATCATCCATTTTCTGTATGTACTTCTCATTTTTATTTAAAATCACTGTACCTCTTCCTTTGTCTGGTCTAGTAATGATAATGTCTGGATTGTTGGATAAGCTTTTCAGTAGCTGATAGTCATCTCTTCGAAAGAAAGGAAACCAGTTGGTTGACAATCAGTTGGTTTCCTGTTATACTGCAGACTTAATAATATCACCCCTAATTTCGTCAAGTTTAAGCTTTACCGAGCCTCGCTGTATCACTCAGAATTCTAACCGTGATAGCACACGACAACTACTGGATATCGAAATCAAGCACAAAGAAAAGCTTTTTGCGAGGCACAAGGACACATCTGACTCTTTATATAATGTCTTAAAGAATGCTGTATCATATATTGATTTTATTTATGTCAAAATGTATTAACCAAAAATGTAAACACTTATTCTGTGCATGTACAAAATATTCATTCCAAGAAACTTGAACGATTGGGAATTCAGATTCCAAAATTTCTAGATTCCAAAAATACAGTTTTTTAATTACTCTATTATGTCTTGTCTAAGAGAGAAGAGTTCCTACTGTCATTGGGTTTGGATTTTTGTATGCCAAATTTTAAACCTAACTTTTTAGTCAATTTTACTTACCTATTGAAATTCTGTTTGGACGACTTCGGTCATTACAATTACCAAGTGATTTATCCAGTTTACAAAGAGATATACAAACTATTGCTCAGAAAATATTTTCAAGATTGTCAACCAACTGGTTTCCTTTCTTTCGAAGAGATGACTATCAGCTACTGAAAAGCTTATCCAACAATCCAGACATTATCATTACTAGACAGACAAAGGAAGAGGTACAGTGATTTTAAATAAAAATGAGTACATAAAGAAAATGGATGATATTTTAAAGGACAGAACAAAGTTCATTGAAGTAGGTAACCCCACTTACCAACCAATCTTTAAGTGGAAGATAAAATCAACAGGTTGTTAAAATGGTTTTAAAGATGATATATTATAACTGAAAGTACCTACCAAGAATTATACTCTTCTGGTTCTTCATACGGATTTTATATGGCCTTCCAAAAATTCACAAAGATAATGTTCCTTTGAGACCTATTTTGGCTGCTTATAATACTCCCAACTATCAAATAGCTAAATACCTCGTACCAATGTTACAGCCTTTCGCCAATAATGAGTATTCTTTACATAATTACCCGCCAGCCTTGTACCTGATATTTTACCGCAGGATGTTGACTTGCATATGGGTTTAGTTTTGATGTCACATCCCTCTTCACAAATATACCGTTGCAGGCGACGGTCGATATTATTTTAGAGAAAATCTTTTCTGTTGATGATTTTTTATTTCATGGCTTTAAAAGGACAATTTTAGAAACTTTTACAAATTGCAGTGCAGGACACTCACTTTATTTTTAACAAGATATTTACAAACAAAGTAGATGGTGTTTCTATGGGCTCCCCTTTAGGTCCAGTTATGGCCAATGCTTCATGTGCTCTCTCGAAGAACAAATGCTTGAAAGATGTTCTTCAACATGTCGTCCTCTCTTTTACAGAAGATATATAGATGACACAATTGCTTTATTTAGATCTAGGGCGGAGGCAGAAAATTTCTTAGAATATATTAATGGCTTACACCCAAATATACAGTTCACAATTGAACACGAAGACGACAATAAACTTCCATTTAGATATTTTAATCACTCGAACTCCTCAAGGTTTTAATATCAGTGTTTTTAGAGACATTTACATTTGGCCAAGGTACGAACTTTTACAGCAATTGCTCGTTTCAGTTTTAAATTAAATAGTATTTTCACACTGTTGCACCGTGCCTACATGTTATCCTCTACCTGGCACAACTTTCACGAGGAAATTCTGTTTTTACTACAATTTTTCAAAAATAATTCGTATCACCATCCTTCGTTCATTCAACAGTATGTCAAATAGTTTCTTGAATAATATTCATTTCAACCCCAGTCTGTCTATACCTAATGTCCCTAAAATTTGCTCATGTATGCCTCCATTCCTTTTGTACATTCGAAGAAATTCAACAAACACTACAAGACTCAATTCGCAGTACATTTCCAGCTATAGACATCAGATTTTATGTTTCAAAAAAGCCCAAGACAATTGGGTCATTATTTCACCATAAGGATATGCTTCCTGCCTTGATGCGATCTCTAGTGGTTTATTGTTTCACTTGCCCAAAATGTAAAGTTGGGAAATATATCGGAGCCACTAAGAGATTGCTCAAAGTCAGAGCTGATTGCTCATCTTGGAGTTAGTCATCGAACTGGATGTCCAATTAAAAACTAAAGAATTTTCTAATATAAGAGACCACTGTAAGAAATGCAAGACATCATTCACTTATGAAGACTTTAATGTTATCGCCCAAGCACCCAATGACCGACTCTCTCTCCATCCTGGAATCATTAACTATTAAACAGCTTGTTCCTTCCCTAAACAGTCAGAAACTCTTCCACGGTCTTATATATCGCCTAAGTTGACGTCGTCCTCCTGAAAACTGAGAATGTCACTCAGTTCTTAGCTCAGATAGAGTAAGGTACAATACATTTTAACACCATAACTTTTTATATATATAATTGTAAATTTTTTTTTCTCAGTATTAGGTTTTCAATGTTTTTTAATAATGTTTTAGCTTATTTTTGTTTGTTTTAAATTCAAGTTTCTTGTTTTTTAGACTTTTGTGATTTATTTTTTTTTAAACTGAGTCATTTTTAATTTTTATTCTTTGTATTTTTACAGCCCTGATGATGAGACATGTAGTCTCGAAAATTTGGCCAATAAATCTAAAATGCTACGATGGCTGTTTGCTGTTTTATTCCTACTGAATCTACGGCGTTCTAGATGCCCCAATCTTCCAGTATATTTATATATAATATATATATATATATATATATATATATATATATATTATATATATATATATTTATAGTAATATTCCCATTATTAATATAATATGTATTGTTAATACTGCTTTGTCTCACATCGTGGATCGAACCCAGGATTTTAATCTGGAAGGCAAGATAGTTTGCGTCCTTCTTGCCTGTCAACTGAAAGACCTACGTTCGATCCCGAATGTGAGTCAGGCTTTTATATAGATATATATAGATGTATATATATATATATATATATATATATATATATATATATATAGTATATATATATATATATATATATATATATATACACACACACCATTTAAGTGACTCATGTGATTGTGAGATTTATACGAATAATAATAATAATAATAATAATAATAATAATAATAATAATAATAATAATAGAATAATCAATAATAATAATAATAAAGTAAATAATAAATAATAATAATAATATATTTGACACTGAGTCAAAATTAGGCCAAATTTACTAAACAAACCTTGCATAGGAATTCTGAAACGAAATTGCTAATGAAATCTTGTCTCTCGAATGGTGAGTTTTTATTGAGTTATCAACTGAATGGTAATTTTCATTACAGGGAACTGTCTTTTTAAAAAAAGAACCACTCTAATGTATTCATTGGAACCAATATCTGGGGCAAAAAGCTATGAATAACAAGTGCTGGTACTTGAAGCTCTGTTCTGGAGCCTGTGTTTAATTATGTAAGGAAACATTTAATCCTCTCAGGGAATAGTGGAATTATTTAGTTCTTTAGAGTAATTCGTTTTCGCCCACCCGGAGAGTAATCTTACAAACTACTTTGTTGTTGCTTTTGTTGTTGTTGTTGCTGTTCTTGTTATGGGAGGCCTAGGAAAGCCCAATGGAAAACCCTAAAAATGCCTGAAGAACGTGTTTCACGTTTAGTTAAAGATACAGGAATTTTAGGATAGGATATTTATGATCTATTTATTAGAATGAAAATGTAAGAAATTAATAGTCAGCATTTTAATCAGTACAAAGCAATAATTTCTAATTAAATGCAGCCTATTTATTTTAATTTTCCTTGGCGAAACAGCGGGCTATTTAACTGTAGATTTTAGCACGCGCCCCGAGTAAGCTGGAGGTCGGATCACGCCTTGTTTACATGCTGTGAAGAAGTAATGTTTCTACCTGAAGGAAAATATTCCTTTACAGTATTAACTTACAGGCTTCACACTAATGAATCTGTATCCATTTTATATATGTTGAAAACCTGTATTTACGTAAAAATATGAATAAAAAAAAAAGAAGAAAAAATAATACTTGCAATGTAAATAAAATATGCTTTAAACCTTCTGCTCAAAAAGTATTCACGAGTCGATATATTCGTAATTTAAAAACATATTTTGATGGATAGTAAAAGTTGTAATGTACTGAATATACTCTAATTACTGTGTAAATATATCATGATGTACATACACTATTACAAACTGTAAGAATTATCAAGATATATTTCTTAAGAAACAAAAAACAGTCTTAATTATATTACAGACTGTAACTCAGCATCTGTACATCATGACAGGAAGGAAAAATAATGAAATAGAATACGTATTGTTAAATAGAAAAAAAAACTATATTCATTAGCAAAACTTCCTGTTATGCAAAACGTGATTACAGAGATAATCAAAAACAAAATCCAAGAAGCGGAAGTAATATTGAAATGTACCTGACATTAATCTGATTGCTTCTCCCTCTCAAAGGTTTATCCTACCTGACAAGAGCACCACAACTTCCCTGTTTATTCCAGAATAACTAATCAGTTCAATCTAGGATGAAATAGGCATTTTAAAGTTCCTCATTCAATTATATGTACCGTCTGCAAGACTGGAACTATTTGTATGATAGACGGAATTAGTTTTGAATCCGCTCGAGCATTTTATCTTGACAGTTTTTTGGGGGGACTACATCCTCGCCAAATATA
>NC_061110.1:3186609-3206609 GCF_015104395.2 Macrobrachium nipponense | reverse complement strand
CGCCCTTTGTTGTGATAAAGATATCATCAATATATCTCCCATAGATTCTGGGTTTTGGGTGTTCTTCAAATATGACATCTTCTGTATGTGCCATGTATGCGTTTGCGCCCCCCCCCCCAAAAGAACCCCGAGGGGGGAACCCATTGCCACGCCGTTCTTTTGTCGATATATTTCGCCCCTATGTGAGAGGAATGGGGCTTCCTTTGTACATGCTTCCAGCATCTCTTTTAAGATTTTTCGGGATCGGTAATGGTGGTTTCTCAGAGCGGTATATCTTGTCCATGATGATTTGTATTGTTTTATTTTATCCACTGGTACGTTAGTAAAATAAACTTTTCAACGTCCAGGGATGTCGATGTCTTCGTCGGGTGCGGTGTCTTGCAGTAGGTCGATGAATTCCGTCGATGATTTTAGCGAGAACGTTGAGGAATGTACGGCGTTATAATTTCATTCAATTTCTTAGCCACTTTATACATGGGAGATGTCATTTGGGATATAATGGGCCGTAGCGGGTTTCCCTGTTTGTGAATCTTGACTGTGCCGTAGCAGTATCCGGGTGCAAGTCTCCGATGATTTTTGGAAAGCTTACTGTTCTCTGCTCTTTGTTCGCTTTTTCTGTTAGTTTCATCATTTTCTTTTTGAGGTCATTTGTTGGGTGGTCTTTTTTAAGTGGCTGAAACTTATTATTATCACTTAGTATGTTATCCTATTTTGTGTCGTATTCATCTCTATTCATTATGACTACACTGCGGTTTTATCTCCTTTGCGTATTATTATGGTTTCGTTTCTCTCAGTTCTTTTGCTGCGTTTTTTTAACTGTGGACTGACTATTGCGACTAAAGTTATTTACCACGTGTTCTATTGGCCTCACCCAGTAATTCAGCGATGCACTCTTGTTTAAGTTCGATTTTGCGTTCTTCTTTCAGTCGCAGTAGTTTATCGATTAATACTTCTGTATTTAATCCTCTTGGATTCAGGGGGTGTGGTTTTCGTATGTAAGGCAGTTCAGGCTAGATTTAGTAACTGCTTTTGGTGTTCACTCAACTCTATTCCTGATAGGTTAATATACCCCCGCCCGGGTTTTTTCTCTTCGTTTCTCACTGGTCCACCGTTTAACTATCAGAAAGCTTTTTGCTATGGCCTTTGCACCTGACTATTTTTCGAATGCTTTTCTATTTCTCTTTCCACTTGTTGTTGCACAGGACATTGGGTCTCTGTGGTAGTAACTATTACAGAATTCACTCCACTTTGCTGTTCTTTCTTCTTGCAGTTTGGTGATCTTTTCTGCTGATTCTTCCATTCGTCGTCGGAGGCATTTTTTCCACCTCGTTCCAAACTCAACCGTGCCCGGCCATTATATTTTATACTTCTAGGGCACAATTTTTCACGGATACAACATCATTGAATAGAATGGCTTTCTCACTGTTTACCAGCTTTTTTGAAATTGCTTCATATTTTCTAAATATTTTCTTTACTTCATTGTTTCAGGTTACTAATGGACACATAATGGGGTTCTTCCATTTACTCCAGTATTTTTACACGCGACAGCTGTTTCGTCAACCTATACGTATTGACGTTTTCAAGCGTACTGATACAAATATGAGCCTACATGCGTTTTGTGACGTCATGAGGACGGAAAGGTAGTACAATTGCCAGATACCTAGTTTTAAGTATTTACAAAAGACTATAGTGAAACATAAAATAAGACAAATAAATAAATATGTTAACAACAGAAATTAAATAAAAAAGTTGAAGTAAGTTATTATATACACATTATACTTAAATATATATTAATTACTATATGTTTAATTCACTGAAAGTCAGTGTGCGCTCCTGTCCGCGTGTGGGGGCTTTGTTCCACGCGGTTTGAAGGACTGCCTCCTACACGAGGGCAAGGATCGGTCTGCCTCACGTTGGATGTTAAGGCTGGGACGTTGCATTGCGATGCTGACTGCTTCTGATATCAATAAACGATTGTAGTTGCCTTCCTTGTGTATTATTTTGGTGTTTGTGAGGAAGTTCTTGTAATGATGGTTTTTTATTGTGGGTATCCACAAAGTGCTGATAATGGCTCCTTGGTTTCTGTGGGCCTGCATGCGACGTTTGAGTGTGGTGGTTGTGTGTCCGATATAGCATTTTTGGGGGGACTGACATTGCTCGTCAGCACAGACAAACTTGTATACTATATCAGATTTAACCTCTTTCTCCGTCGATGGGCCGTACTATTTTTTCATTACCAAAGAGGCCGTAAGGTTTGGTTTGCAGTAAATCCTTGCTGTTATTTTGTTATATGGCGCTAGGGGGGTGGTTCCTCTTCGCAGTATACCAAGGATGGCTTTCCTTTCATCTTCGTGGTGTTTGTTGTATGGTATCTGATGGTATATCACTATTTCTTTGTCTTTGTCTTGTGTGTTGGTTCCTCGGGGTCGGATTATGAAAGCCTCTAATCTCTTTTTGACGACTTGCTGGATCATGTCATCTGGATATCCGTTATTTGTGAGCAGCTGTTGAACTCTGTTGATCTCTTCGTTAGTCGCTTTCCTCGGGAGGAAACAGTGTGTTATGGCGCGTTTTATGTATTGCATTTACCACAGATCGTTTATATGCATCAGGGCATTCTCCTCTAGCATTTAAGCATCTTCCAGCGTCTGTCTTTTTAGTGTATACGGTGGTATTGTATTTGTTGTTCTTTTGGGTCACAAGTTTTAACTCCAAGAAAGGGAGCATCTTCTCATCACTTCTTCTACCGTAAATTTAATGTAGAATTTGCTTGGAGTTTATTTACTAATTCTTCTATGTCATTGTCGCCCTTTGTTGTGATAAAGATATCATCAAATATCTCCCATAGATTCTGGGTTTTGGGTGTTCTTCAAATATGACCTCTTCTGTATGTGCCATGTATGCGTTTGCGAAAAGAACCCCCGAGGGGGAACCCATTGCCACGCCGTCCTTTTGTCGATATATTTCGCCCTATGTGAGAGAATGGGGCTTCCTTTGTACATGCTTCCAGCATCTCTTTTAAGGATTTTTTTTGTCGGGATCGGTAATGGTGGTTTATTTCTCAGAGCGGTATATCTTGTCATGATGATTTGTATTGTTTTATCCACTGGTACGTTTAGTAAATAAACTTTCAACGTCCAGGGATGCTATGTCTTCGTCGGGTGCGGTGTCTTGCAGTAGTCGATGAATTCCGTCGATGATTTTAGCGAGAACGTTGAGGGAATGTACGGCGTTATAATTTCATTCAATTTCTTAGCCACACTTTTAATACATGGGAGATGTCATTTGGGATATAATGGGCCGTAGCGGGTTTCCCTGTTTGTGAATCTTGACTGTGCCGTAGCAGTATCCGGGTGCAAAGTCTCCGATGAGTTTTTGGAAAGCTTACTGTTCTCTGCTCTTTGTTCGCTTTTTTTCTGTTAGTTTCATCATTTTCTTTTTGAGGTCATTTGTTGGGTCTTTTTTAAGTGGCTGAAACTTATTATTATCACTTAGTATGTTATCCATTTTGGTGTCGTATTCATCTCTATTCATTATGACGTACACTGCGGTTTTATCTCCTTTGCGTATTATTATGGTTTCGTTTTTCTCTCAGTTTCTTTTGCTGCTTTTTTTACTGTGGACTGACTATGCGACTAAAGTAGTTACCACGTGTTCTATTGGCCTCACCCAGTAATTCACGATGCACTCTTGTTTAAGTTCGATTTTGCGTTCTTCTTTCAGTCGCAGTAGTTTATCGATTAATACTTCTGTATTAATCCTCTTGGATTCAGGGTGTGGTTTTCGTATGTAATGGCAGTTCAGGCCTAGATTTAGTAACTGCTTTTTGGTGTTCACTCAACTCTATTCCTGATAGGTTAATATACCCGGCTTTTTTCTCTTCGTTTCTCACTGGTCCACCGTTTAATATCAGAAGCTTTTTGCTATGCCTTGCACTGACTATTTTCGAATGCTTTTCTATTTCTCTTTCCACTTGTTGTTGCACAGCACATTGGGTCTCTGTGGTAGTACTATTACAGAATTCACTCCACTTTGCTGTTCTTTCTTCTTGCAGTTTGGTGATCTTTTCTGCTGATTCTTCCATTCGTCGTCGGAGGCATTTTCCACCTCGTTCCAACTCGACCGTGCCGGGCACCATTATATTTAATACTTCTAGGGCACAATTTTTTCACGGATACAACATTCATTGAATAGAATGGCTTTCTCACCTGTTTCACAGCTTTTTTGAAATTGCTTCATATTTTCTAAATATTTTCTTTACTTCATTGTTCAGGTTTACTAATGGACACATAATGGGGTTCTTCCATTTACTCCAGTATTTTTACACGCGACAGCTGTTTCGTCAACCTATACGTATTGACGTTTTCAAGCGTACTGATACAAATATGAGCCTACATGCGTTTTGTGACGTCATGAGGACGGAAAGGTAGTACAATTGCCAGATACCTAGTTTTAAGTATTTACAAAAGACTATAGTGAAAGCATATAAAATAGACAAATAAATAAATATGTTAACAACAGAAATTCAAATAAAAAAGTTGAAAGTAAGTTATTATATACACATTATACTTAAATATATATTAATTACATATATGTTTTAATTCACTGAAAGTCATGTGCGCTCCTGTCCGCGTGTGGGGGCTTTGTTCCACGCGGTTGAAGGACTGCCTCCTACACGAGGGCAAGGATCGGTCTGCCTCACGTTGGATGTTAAGGCTGGGACGTTGCATTGCGATGCTGACTGCTTCTGATATCAATATAAACGATTGTAGTTGCCTTCCTTGTGTATTATTTTGGTGTTTGTGAGAAGTTCTTGTAATGATGGTTTTTTATTGTGGGTATCCACAAAGTGCTGATGAATGGCTCCTTGGTTTCTGTGGGCCTGCATGCGACGTTTGAGTGTGGTGGTTGTGTGTCCGATATAGCATTTTTGGGGGGACTGACATTGCTCGTCAGCACAGACAAACTTGTATACTATATCAGATTTAACCTCTTTCTCCGTCGATGGGGCCGTACTATTTTTCATTACCAAAGAGGCCGTAAGGTTTGGTTTGCAGTAAATCCTTGCTGTTATTTTGTTATATGGCGCTAGGGGGTGGTTCCTCTTCGCAGTATACCAAGGATGGCTTTCCTTTCATCTTCGTGGTGTTTGTTGTATGGTATCTGATGGTTAATATCACTATTTCTTTGTCTTTGTCTTGTGTGTTGTTCCTCGGTCGGATTATGGAAAAGCCTCTAATCTCTTTTGACACTTGCTGGATCATGTCATCTTGGATATCCGTTATTTGTTTTTGAGCAGCTTGTTTTGAACTCTGTTTGATCTCTCGTTACGTTGTCGCTTTCCTCGAGGAACAGTGGGTGTTATGGCGCGTTTTATGTATGCATTTACCACAGATCGTTTATATGCATCAGGGCATTCTTCCTCCCTAGCATTTAAGCATCTTCCAGCGTCTGTCTTTTTAGTGTATACGGTGGTATTGTATTTTGTTTTTCTTTTGGGTCACAAGTACGTCCAGAAAGGGAGCATCTTCTCATCACTTCTTTCTACCGTAAAATTTAATGTAGAATTTGCTTGGAGTTATTTACTAATTCTTCTATGTCATTGTCGCCCTTTGTTGTGATAAAGATATCATCAATATATCTCCATAGATTCTGGGTTTTGGGTGTTCTTCAAATATGACCTCTTCTGTATGTGCCATGTATGCGTTTGCGAAAAGAACCCCGAGGGGGAACCCATTGCCACGCCGTCCTTTTGTCGATATATTTCGCCCCTATGTGAGAGGAATGGGGCTTCCTTTGTACATGCTTCCAGCATCTCTTTTAAGATTTTTTCGGGGATCGGTAATGGTGGTTTCTCAGAGCGGTATATCTTGTCCATGATGATTTGTATTGTTTTATCCACTGGTACGTTAGTAAATAACTTTCAACGTCCAGGGATGCTATGTCTTCGTCGGTGCGGTGTCTTGCAGTAGGTCGATGAATTCCGTCGATGATTTTTAGCGAGAACGTTGAGGGATAATGTACGGCGTTATAATTTCATTCAATTTCTTAGCCACTTTATACATGGGAGATGTCATTTGGGATATAATGGGCCGTAGCGGGTTTCCCTGTTTGTGAATCTTGACTGTGCCGTAGCAGTATCCGGGTGCAAAGTCTCCGATGATTTTTGAAAGCTTACTGTTCTCTGCTCTTTGTTCGCTTTTTCTGTTAGTTTCATCATTTTCTTTTTGAGGTCATTTGTTGGGTCTTTTTTAAGTGGCTGAAACTTTATTATTATCACTTAGTATGTTATCCATTTTGGTGTCGTATTCATCTCTATTCATTATGACGTACACTGCGGTTTTATCTCCTTTGCGTATTATTATGGTTTCGTTTTCTCTCAGTTCTTTTGCTGCTTTTTTTAACTGTGGACTGACTATGCGACTAAAGTAGTTACCACGTGTTCTATTGGCCTCACCCCAGTAATTCAGCGATGCACTCTTGTTTAAGTTCGATTTTGCGTTCTTCTTTCAGTCGCAGTAGTTTATCGATTAATACTTCTGTATTAATCCTCTTGGATTCAGGGTGTGGTTTTTCGTATGTAATGGCAGTTCAGGCCTAGATTTAGTAACTGCTTTTGGTGTTCACTCAACTCTATTCCTGATAGGTTATATACCCGGCTTTTTTCTCTTCTTGTTTCTCACTGGTCCACCGTTTAATATCAGAAGCTTTTTGCTATGCCTTGCACTGACTATTTTCGAATGCTTTTCTATTTCTCTTTCCAGCTTGTTGTTGCACAGAACATTGGGTCTCTGTGGTAGTACTATTACAGAATTCACTCCACTTTGCTGTTCTTTCTTCTTGCAGTTTGGTGATCTTTTCTGCTGATTCTTCCATTCGTCGTCGGAGGCATTTTTCCACCTCGTTCCAACTCGACCGTGCCCGGCCATTATATTTAATACTTCTAGGGCACAATTTTTCACGGATACAACATTCATTGAATAGAAGGTTTTCTTTCTCACTGTTTACCAGCTTTTTTGAAATTGCTTCATATTTTCTAAATATTTTCTTTACTTCATTGTTCAGGTTACTATGGACACATAATAGGGTTCTTCCATTTACTCCAGTATTTTTACACGCGACAGCTGTTTCGTCAACCTATACGTATTGACGTTTTCAAGCGTACTGATACAAATATGAGCCTACATGCGTTTGTGACGTCATGAGGACGAAAGTAGTACAATTGCCAGATACCTAGTTTTAAGTATTTACAAAAGACTATAGTGAAACATAAAATAAGACAAATAAATAAACATGTTAAAAAACAACAGAAATTAAATAAAAAAGTTGAAAGTAAGTTATTATATACACATTATACTTAAATATATTAATTAATTCATATATGTTTAATCACTGAAAGTCAGTGTGCGCTCCTGTCCGCGTGTGGGGGCTTTGTTCCACGCGGTTGAAGGACTGCCTCCTACACGAGGGCAAGGATCGGTCTGCCTCACGTTGGATGTTAAGGCTGGGACGTTGCATTGCGATGCTGACTGCTTCTGATATCAATAAACGATTGTAGTTGCCTTCCTTGTGTATTATTTTGGTGTTTGTGAGAAGTTCTTGTAATGATGGTTTTTTATTGTGGGTATCCACAAAGTGCTGATTGAATGGCTCCTTGGTTTCTGTGGGCCTGCATGCGACGTTTGAGTGTGGTGGTTGTGTGTCCGATATAGCATTTTTGTGGGGGACTGACATTGCTCTCAGCACAGACAAAAAACTTGTATACTATATCAGATTTAACCTCTTTCTCCGTCGATGGGCAGTACTATTTTTCATTACCAAAGAGGCCGTAAGGTTTTGTTTGCAGTAAATCCTTGCTGTTATTTTGTTATATGGCGCTAGGGGGGTGGTTCCTCTTCGCAGTATACCAAGGATGGCTTTCCTTTCATCTTCGTGGTGTTTGTTGTATGGTATCTGATGGTATATCACTATTTCTTTGTCTTTGTCTTGTGTGTTGTTCCTCGGGTCGGATTATGGAAACCGCCTCTAATCTCTTTTTGACAACTTGCTGGATCATGTCATCTGGATATCCGTTATTTGTGAGCAGCTGTTGAACTCTGTTGATCTCTTCGTTAGTCGCTTTCCTCGAGGAACAGTGTGTTATGGCGCGTTTTATGTATGCATTTACCACAGATCGTTTATATGCATCAGGGCAGTTCTCCTCCCTAGCATTTAAGCATCTTCCAGCGTCTGTCTTTTTAGTGTATACGGTGGTATTGTATTTGTTGTTCTTTTGGTCACAAGTACGTCCAAGAAAGGGAGCATCTTCTCATCACTTCTTTCTACCGTAAAATTTAATGTAGAATTTGCTTGGAGTTTATTTACTAATTCTTCTATGTCATTGTTCGCCCTTTGTTGTGATAAAGATATCATCAATATATCTCCCATAGATTCTGGGTTTTGGGTGTTCTTCAAATATGACCTCTTCTGTATGTGCCATGTATGCGTTTGCGAAAAGAACCCCGAGGGGTGGGGGGAACCCATTGCCACGCCGTCCTTTTGTCGATATATTTCGCCCCTATGTGAGAGGAATGGGGCTTCCTTTGTACATGCTTCCAGCATCTCTTTAAAGATTTTTTCGGGGATCGGTAATGGTGGTTTCTCAGAGCGGTATATCTTGTCCATGATGATTTGTATTGTTTTATCCACTGGTACGTTAGTAAATAAACTTTCAACGTCCAGGGATGCTATGTCTTCGTCGGGTGCGGTGTCTTGCAGTAGGTCGATGAATTCCGTCGATGATTTTAGCGAGAACGTTGAGGGAATGTACGGCGTTATAATTTCATTCAATTTCTTAGCCACTTTATACATGGGAGATGTCATTTGGGATATAATGGGCCGTAGCGGGTTTCCCTGTTGTGAATCTTGACTGTGCCGTAGCAGTATCCGGTGCAAAGTCTCCGATGATTTTTGGAAAGCTTACTGTTTCTCTGCTCTTTGTTCGCTTTTTCTGTTAGTTTCATCATTTTCTTTTTGAGGTCATTTGTTGGGTCTTTTTTAAGTGGCTGAAACTTATTATTATCACTTAGTATGTTATCCATTTTTGTGTCGTATTCATCTCTATTCATTATGACGTACACTGCGGTTTTTATCCTCCTTTGCGTATTATTATGGTTTCGTTTTCTCTCAGTTCTTTTGCTGCTTTTTTTAACTGTGGACTGACTATGCGACTAAAGTAGTTACCACGTGTTCTATTGGCCTCACCCAGTAATTCAGCGATGCACTCTTGTTTAAGTTCGATTTTGCGTTCTTCTTTCAGTCGCAGTAGTTTATCGATTAATACTTCTGTATTAATCCTCTTGGATTCAGGGTGTGGTTTTCGTATGTAATGGCAGTTCAGGCCTAGATTTAGTAACTGCTTTTGGTGTTCACTCAACTCTATCCTGATAGGTTATACCCGGTCTTTTTCGTTTCTCTTCGTTTCTCACTGTCCACCGTTTAATATCAGAAGCTTTTTGCTATGCCTTGCACTGACTATTTTCGAATGCTTTTTCTATTTCTCTTTCCACTTGTTGTTGCACAGCACATTGGGTCTCTGTGGTAGTACTATTACAGAATTCACTCCACTTTGCTGTTCTTTCTTCTTGCAGTTTGGTGATCTTTTCTGCTGATTCTTCCATTCGTCGTCGGAGGCATTTTTCCACCTCGTTCCAACTCGACCGTGCCCGGCCATTATATTTAATACTTCTAAGGCACAATTTTTTCAAGGATACAACATTCATTGAATAGAATGGCTTTCTCACTGTTTACCAGCTTTTTTGAAATTGCTTCATATTTTCTAAATATTTTCTTTACTTCATTGTTCAGGTTACTAATGGACACATAATGGGGTTCTTCCATTTACTCCAGTATTTTTTACACGCGACAGCTGTTTCGTCAACCTATACGTATTGACGTTTTCAAGCGTACTGATACAAATATGAGCCTACATGCGTTTTGTGACGTCATGAGGACGGAAAGGTAGTACAATTGCCAGATACCTAGTTTTAAGTATTTACAAAAGACTATAGTGAAACATAAAATAAGACAAATAAATAAATATGTTAACAACAGAAATTAAATAAAAAAGTTGAAAGTAAGTTATTATATACACATTATACTTAAATATATATTAATTACATATATGTTTAATTCACTGAAAGTCAGTGTGCGCTCCTGTCCGCGTGTGGGGGCTTTGTTCCACGCGGTTGAAGGACTGCCTCCTACACGAGGGCAAGGATCGTCTGCCTCACGTTGGATGTTAAGGCTGGGACGTTGCATTGCGATGCTGACTGCTTCTGATATCAATAAACGATTGTAGTTGCCTTCCTTGTGTATTATTTTGGTGTTTGTGAGAAGTTCTTGTAATGATGGTTTTTTATTGTGGGTATCCACAAAGTGCTGATGAATGGCTCCTTGGTTTCTGTGGGCCTGCATGCGACGTTGAGTGTGGTGTTGTGGTGTCCGATATAGCCATTTTTTGGGGGGACTGACATGCTCGTCAGCACAGACAAACTTGTATACTATATCAGATTTAACCTCTTTCTCCGTCGATGGGGCCGTACTATTTTTCATTACCAAAGAGGCCGTAAGGTTTGGTTTGCAGTAAATCCTTGCTGTTATTTTGTTATATGGCGCTAGGGGGGGTGGTTCCTCTTCGCAGTATACCAAGGATGGCTTTCCTTTCATCTTCGTGTGTTTGTTGTATGGTATCTGATGGTATATCACTATTTCTTTGTCTTTGTCTTGTGTGTTGTTCCTCGGGGTCGGATTATGGAAAGCCTCTAATCTCTTTTTGACAACTTGCTGGATCATGTCATCTGGATATCCGTTATTTGTGAGCAGCTGTTGAACTCTGTTGATCTCTTCGTTAGTCGCTTTCCACGACCCCGAGAAAGGAACAACACACAAGACAAAGACAAAGAAATAGTGATATACCATCAGATACCATACAACAAACACCACGAAGATGAAAGGAAAGCCATCCTTGGTATACTGCGAAGAGGAACCACCCCCCTAGCGCCATATAACAAAATAACAGCAAGGATTTACTGCAAACCAAACCTTACGGCCTCTTTGGTAATGAAAAATGTACGGCCCCCATCGACGGAGAAAGAGGTTAATCTGATATAGTATACAAGTTTGTCTGTTGCTGACGAGCAATGTCAGTCCCCCCAAAAATGCTATATCGGACACACAACCACCACACTCAAACGTCGCATGCAGGCCCACAGAAACCAAGGAGCCATTCATCAGCACTTTGTGGATACCCACAATAAAAAACCATCATTACAAAGAACTTCTACAAACAAAACAAAATAATACACAAGGAAGGCAACTACAATCGTTTATTGATATCAGAAGCAGTCAGCATCGCAATGCAACGTCCCAGCCTTAACATCCAACGTGAGGCAGACCGATCCTTGCCCTCGTGTAGGAGGCAGTCCTTCAACCGCGTGGAACAAAGCCCCCACACGCGGACAGAGCGCACACTGACTTTCAGTGAATTAAAACTATATGTAATTAATATATATTTTAAGTATAATGTATATAATAACTTACTTTCAACTTTTTTATTTAATTTCTGTTGTTAACATATTTATTTATTTGTCTTATTTTATGTTTCACTATAGTCTTTGTAAATACTTAAAACTAGGTATCTGGCAATTGTACTACCTTTCCGTCCTCATGACGTCACAAAACGCATGTAGGCTCATATTTGTATCAGTACGCTTGAAAACGTCAATACTATAGGTTGGACGAAACAGCTGTCGCGTGTAAAAATACTGAGTAAATGGAAGAACCCATTATGTGTCCATTAGTAACCTGAACAATGAAGTAAAGAAAATATTTAGAAAAGATGAAGCAATTTCAAAAAAGGGCTGGTAAACAGTGAGAAAGCCATTCTATTCAATGAATGTTGTATCCGTGAAAAATTGTGCCCTAGAAGTAATATACATATTTATACACATATATATATATATATATATATATATATATATATATATATATATATATATATATATATATATATATATTAAATATATATATATATATATATATATATATAATATATATATATATATATATATATATATATATATATATATATATATATATTATATATATATATGCATATATTATATATATATATATATATATATATATATATATATATATATATATGTTATATATATATATATATATATATAGTATATATATATATATATATATATATATATATATATATATATATATATATATATATATATATATATATATATATATATATATATATATATATATATATATATATTATATATATATATATATATATATATATATATTATATATATATATATATATATATATATATATATATATATATATATATATATATATATATATATATATATATATATATATATATATATATATATATATATATATATATATATATATATATATATATATATATATATATATATATATATATATATATATATATATATATATATATATATATTATATATATATATATATATATATATATATATAACCCACTAATCAAAACTAAACAAGTGACAACACTTACCTTTCAAGCAATATCAAACTAGGATAATAATTCCACATAAATACAGAAATAGGCTATTTATTTCCCAAACCAGATGAACATAATATGGAACAGTGATCAAAAAGGTCATATTAAGAGCTAAGTCTAACCCACAAAAAACTGTAAATTATCATTCTACTCTCCTGAATTTAGACTAATAATCACCCCCAAACTCCCAAATTGTCAACCACTACATTTCAATAGTCAAGTCTTTAGAGAAATCCCGTCTCTAGAATAATGACATGGGACCCATCTGAACAAAGAGACATATTTATAATATTTCCCACCACACAATTAACTATTAATGTTAAATAAATGTATACACTTCACACTTCTCTCTTTTCAAAGGCAACTGTTCCTAACATTTAGATGTGCCATACCTCTTTGATGGGTTTCTCCCAACACCAGGTTTCCTCCGAACCGTCTTTTGCCTTGCCTCCGGAGCGTGTGACTTTCTCACTAAGTACTGGGCGATTAAAATCTTCATTATACGCACAAACTCACGAAGTTATCAGCCATACCTTAGAGCCCCATAGCAACTGCATACTCAACAATTCCTTCTTCGAGGAAGGCTGTCGCTAGGTTCTTTCTGTCTCCAGGCCAAGAAAGTTGATACATCACAATTCACCGACATATTTACTTTCTTCTTTTATATATATGTATATATATGTATATATATATATATATATATATATATATATACTATATATATATATATATATATTGATATATATATATATAATTCCGGTTACAGCCAAGTTTTCTGTAAAAGGGATATCCAGTTGATTTTTTTTTTAGAGTCTGTGGTTAAGCGGCAAATATATAAGACTTAAACATATTACCTGCTTTTGACTGATATATGTAGCTCTTAAGAAACATATTTTAATATATGAGAATCAGATATATTACCAGCTTTTGACCAATGAATATTATTGATATATTAAAATATTGCACATTACTGGTGCAGGCTTAAAAGCCACATCATTAATGCGTAACTTACATGGCAACATTATTTTAGCGTTGTTATTAGTCTATGCAGTTTGAAAATAAAAAAAAACAAGAGAGAGAGAGAGAGAGAGAGAGAGAGAGAGAGAGAATCAGGCATCCGTGATATTTGAAATGAGTGTTTGGGAATCAGGAATATTGGCATGAGCGATGGCGGGAATTTACGGTGATTGGACAGATTAACGATAATGATGAAGCGGGAACAGATGATACGGGGTGAGGGAGTTGTGAAGATTCTGGGTAATAAACATGATGCAAGAGAGAGAGAGAGAGAGAGAGAGAGAGAGAGAGAGAGAGAGAGATTTGCATTTTGCCCATCCACTGACATCAGTGGGCCTTTTGACATAAAAGTTGGACGAAAGAGAGAGAGGAAGCGGTCAAAGTTGGACGAATAATGATACAGAATTTATTCTGTGGTTAAGATGAGACGTTTCACCTTTTGCGTTATAATATCAATTATAAATTCATAGAAGAATGAAACTTGTTGAGGTGAATGATATATAGCCTACACCATCTTAACCCAGGTAGCCAATACGCACCACGCACCTGGAGATCCGTTGTAACACGCACCTGGAGATCCGTTGTAACACGCACCTGGAGATCCGTTGTAACACGCACCTGGAGATCCGTTGTAAGGAGTACGTCTCGTCGATACTACTGTTATATTAATTGGCAGGCCAGTAGCTAACTAGCCCTCACATTTGATAGTCTCTGAGCGCGCGTATATGCTCAGTAAATAAACCGTTTTATCGCTATTATCGTCGGTATTTTTAATCGCTTAGCGATAATATTACTAAGATATTAAGTTTAAATAACGTAGATTCTATGGAAGTGTTCCATGTGGCAAAGTCCTCCTCGGGTAGTGCGTGAAAAGCAAAAACGAAAACTAGCTCTCTTTTGGTCGCCTTTATGCTAGAAGTGAAGTTACTTTGACTGGCGCATCGTGTTCAGATGATGGTGATATTGGTGACTGCGAGCCCTTCCCGGTAAGGGATCTTGGTGATAGTGTTGTTACAGAGCAAGAGAAGTGAGGTGGAGAGGTTGAAGGGAGTGTTTACAGTGTGGCAAGAACCCAATGGCCCTTTCCTTAGTGCTTACACACTACCATCTCTGTATTTGTAAGCAACTGTGTTACCCCAATCAATTCTGAAGCTAGTGCCAGTGCCACCACCAAGCATTGGTTCCCCCAAACTTGTGAAACCTTCTGTTGATGAGGCTCAACACCGGTACCGTAGGGGAAAAGGAAGAAAGGGAACTGTTGAAGTTACTAAAGGCGAAGATTCTTGGCCAACCTAACAAAAGTTTTGTTAAGAAGTCTAGTACTACCAACAAAGCTATTCCGCTAAGAAGGTAGGTGTCCATTGTAAATGTCTCACGAAAGTGGGGACCTTGTGTTCATGAGGCCAGACGCCCATTAGAGCAGGAAAAAAGGAAGAAAGAGAGTTAGTAGAACGGTAGCGTGGGTTTCTGATGTCCCTAAAGACAGAATAACACTGTCCTGTCCAACCAAAGAAGAAAACTAGTACCAAGATCGAGTGTTGTTTTCAAAGTGGGGAATGAGGCTATTAATGTGATCTCCAAGGCACACCAGTCAGTACGCAAGACTGTATACCTCCATAGAAATATCCACAGAAACCCATCAAGGGAAAGCGATCTGAGGCAGGAGAAACCAAAGAGTTACCTTTAAGGGCACAGGAATAACACCGCTAGGCTGCCTTCCTCTCCATTCATGCAACAACAATAAACGAGCTCGGAGTCTAGAGCCCAAACATCAGGAAAATTATAGGTTGTCCACGGACACACATTCAACTTCTACCAAACTTATAAACAAACCCCGAAGATTCCATGTTTGGAGTCTCACCTAAGCATCAATCCACTCTACTAAAAATACCCTGATTGGGTGTATGTCAGCCTACATGATGTCTCATTGGTGAAATTAAAATACCACAACCAGATTTTCACTCATCATAACGCCAGTTTTTGTTCTGAAGAGGGATGCCTCTACTAACTACTAAATACGCAAGATCTTGTTGATGGTAGGTGGGTTGGAACAGATGTCGTTTACCTTGAACAAGAACAGGACCATGGAATGAAAAAATATATGTGAGTTCCAGTGCCATGTAGCCTGCCAAACTCCACGACTACGACTGGGTCTGTGTCGCCATGGCCTCAGAGCAGACATTGCCCACGTCTTCGTCTTGTCGTCAGGTGGACGTACTTTTCAATATGAACCTCATAAAACCAACCCCGCCTCCACAAAACTACCCGCCCCCCTCCCCACCCAGACTTCTTGTTGATGGCCCCAGACTGTCTTTAGGATTAACGCAACTCAATGCTCATAGAAATAAATAAATAAAAAAAACAAGAAATTTTCATATTTTGGTGAGTAAAACTATATAGTATATATTTTGGCCATTATTCATCTTTTCACGAACATTTTCATCCATTGATGATTATTTCTCATGCACCAATCACTATTATCTTCATCATTTATTATTGTCAAGAAGTTGGTTAATTAAAATCGTTATTGACATACTTCATGTCTATTGACATTTATTGATGTTTATCAACTAGTTGCAACAATATTAATTCTTGGTGAATTTTGGGGAATTTTTTGGAATTTCGTCTTTGATCATTAATCGCTGGTGTACCATGTTCGTTAAAGTTTATTGAATGTGTGGGTCAATTATAATTCACTGTAAAACTATTTGCATCAGTTATCATTACTCATTATTCACATGTTTGTTCTAAAGAGTCCAAAATAATATAATTGTTGAAAGCTGGTGTAACACTTTACACAAGATTTCGAACTCTTCCCTGAGTTCTTCATTCCAAATGAATCCAGAGAAGAGTTCTAAATCTTTCATAAATTTGCACGAGGTCTTAACAATTACAGTGTTGGACCCTTTAGAACATTTTATAAACTCTCGTGATAGAGAGTTTTTTCGTGACAAAAATCACAGGGTTGTTAAGATTATCACACGCACCACCATAACATATCTATTAATTAATATTTATTTGTCTTAACTACGTGTAACAATGTTTTTCGACATTTTAAGAATTTTTTTTTCGAAAAAAGCAAAAAAAAAAAAAATAATCACTTAGGGTGTTGGGGCGAGTTATATATATATATTAATATATATATATATATATATATATATATATATATATATATATATATATATATATACATATATATATATTATACCATACAGCATTGTCAACATTTTTGGGAGTTTTTTCGAGAAAAACAACAATAAAAAATAAGTAAATAAAATAAATCGCTGGGGGTGATGAGGCGATTCCCATACATCATTGTAAACGACGGAAGGTAACAATACCTTAGTAGATTCACATCACCCGTGCATCTAATGTCTAGGCCAGTCCCTTACGACACTCTTGATTGCCTGTTGATTAGCCAATCACAGGGCTGGAAACTCCCAGACTCTCATGAGAGAGTTCACATAAGCAGGATCTATAATTCACCTCTCGTGAGGGATACTTGAAAGACGTATTCCTCAGGAAAGGTGGAACATACATCCTGCCTATGTGAACTCGAGAGAGAGACTGAGCGTTTCCAGCCCACAGCCAATCAGGAGCGGTGTAATTGCTTCTATTGCGTAAAATTGGAATTGTAAACAGGACAAAATTATATGCAAAAATATTTCTCCAAATATTTCAGAACTAGTAAATTTTTTTTCCAGAATTTGTTGCACGAGCATAAAGTAAATAGAAATAGTTTTAATTTACAAAAGACGTGAGGCTATAGCATCATAAATTACAATGCTATCGCAACTGCAAAGTCCCTCATTTTCATTCTCTATTTACTCAGTTTTTGCAAAATGCTACATATCAAAAGTTCTCGAGATTAACCTATACGAATGATAAGTATTTAAGGATTTTTATTGAAACGATCATTTCAGTATATATCTTATAAAGTTCAAAATTAGTTTTTACTAACCTCTGAGGTGAGGTACAAATATTTGCAACTATTGATTGTTGAGAGAGCCCTTTCGAATAACAGTTCAGATGTTTTCCTTATTTTTTTTTATTTTTTTTATTTCATACCTGAGGTTTATTTATCGTCAAGGATCTCATTTCACAGGACAGCAATTCTGAATAACTTACTTATTGTTTCCCAAATGTTTATTTAAATCATTCTTAGCTGAACTTTATCTCCGAGAATTTGATTATACGGGACAGTAGCTTTGCATAAGAGTTAAGATTTTCCCTCAATTTTATTTATTTTTATTTTTTACCTATTTCCTCATCTGCAGCAAATATACATATTCAAAAGCAACGTTTCCCTAATTTATATATTTTTGTTAATTCACTGAACTGAAACAGATATAGAAAATTCAGAAATTGTTATTTCTTGAATAAATTACTGAACTGAAACAAACACAGACAATTGAAATGCAAGCATCGCAACGTTTCCCTAATTTATATTTTTTTCTGAATTCACTGAACTGAAACAGATATTGACAAATAAAAAAAAATATTTCTTGAATAAATTACTGAACTAAAACAAATACTCACAATTCAAAGGCGAGCATCACTTTCAATTTCTTTGCTGGCAAAGACTCAAACGGGACACAGAAGGAACCAGAGAAGAAGAAGTGTGTCTCCATTAAAAACTTTTTTATCTTTCAGTGTCAGGAGGAAAAGTTGCTTATTGACTCTGTCGGAAACTTTTTCATGGTTTCTCAATCGTCTTAGAGGAAAATGAGAAGTTTTTTTCGGAAAGTATATTACTGACACGCGGGAGTAAATAATAATAATAATAATAATAATAATAATATAATAATAATAATATAATAATAATAATAATAATAATAATAATAATAATAATAATGTCACTATAATAGGAATTATGTCTGTCCATCCGTCTGCCATTTAATCACGGCCAAACAGCTGGTCCGATGGGCATGAAACTTGGCAGGGTTATGGGGGTGATCCCTAAGATGGTTTATAATGGGGTTTCATCCAACCTCCCCCACCCTCCCACCCCTCCGAAGGGGGTGTGGATGTGAAGGGATTCCTTGAAATGGAGCTGGTTCTGTCCGTGAAATGAAATTCTACTACCGACTGCAGGCTGTACCTACTCGGGACGTAGGGGGTCAAGATTTGGTTGAGGCGTTTTGCAAAGGCGTACGTAGCGGTGGGCGTCTGGCTAATGATCGGCTGTATTATAAAGCCTTCATGAGTTCGCATTACCGTGAAGAAGAGGACTCCGTTGAGAAGATTATTTCCGATAATGTAATCCCGACCGACGGCACCAAGAAAATTTACTTAATTATATATTACCAGAATCGGAGGATGCGCGACCTAATTTTGAAAAATAACCCCTCCCCGCAGATACGAGACCCCCTGAAGCAGACGTATATGTTGTACCAATGCACATGCCCAGTCCGCGGTTGCAGCGGCACCTACGTTGGTATGACTAACTTGCAATTGTCGAAGAGGCTCTCCTGCCACGCCCAAGAGGGGGCCATTAAGAATCACGCCCGCACCAAACATCAAGAGGCCATCTCCCGGGATGTCATCATCCAGAACACTAAGATCATCGAGAAGGCCCCTGATGCCCGTCGGTTACGCCTGCTGGAGGCGCTTCTCATCCAGCAAATAAAACTAACACTGAATACAACGCAGGAAGAATTTCTCCTCCCTGCGAGTATGAGAAGGCCTGCCACCAACAACGATAACTCTACGGATGACGACGCCCCTGAACGAGATACTCCTGCAGGCAACGACGAACAACGTTACTGCGCAGCTCAGGAGGTCTAGACGGTTGCAGAGCCTGCATCTTCGCAACCATCGACTCGGCGAAAGTAGCTTGAGACCTGGCTCAAGCCACCAATGAAAATGAAGGCTCACCGCCACCAGCCAATAGGAGATCAGCATGGGTAGATCCCCTGCTGACGCCCCAAATATAAGGAAGAGCCCGTGCTGGCACAAGCCAGCTTAATCTTAAACAACAACAACACACCAAAAAGCAGTCCACCAAAAGGAGTCCAGCTTGGATGTCTGGCATCTCCAGAAGAAAGCTCGCTTCAAGAAAGTGTGTGTGTGTGTGTGAAAGAGAGAGAGAAAATAGTGTTAATGACTTTGATGACTATGATATACTTTATCTGTAAAATTCAAATATATACACCAACTATAGGCGCTCTGCTGGCGCTCTACTATCCTGTTTAAGTAGCACGGAAAAAGCCGCTATTCAGAAAATAGAGTAGAATCTCTACATCCTAAGCACATTAATAGTAATAATAATAATAATAATAATAATAATAATAATATTTTGTTAAAGATGATGGCAGCATCAGTGAATTGATTTTATATATGGTCTTTTCAATTCTTCTTATTA